>NC_088348.1:5900000-6070000 GCF_036884655.1 Musa acuminata AAA Group | reverse complement strand
GGGCTCCACGTGATGACGAGTCCTCTAACTCCATCCACAAGTAGTCATTTCTTACTCAAGCCTCTCACTATACCCAAATACAAGGTCGACTTTGATACCAAATAGTCACGACCCGAGCCTGATAAGCTAATTGGCTCATCAACTTCATTTGATCTAAACTACTGGTCAAAATACTTTAGTTGAAGTTGATAGCAATGCACTCATCAAATCTTGGTCTTGCCCACTTTCGATGTGAGACTAATCGAGATGTTACACTTCATATATTCCTTTCTCTTTTCTTTCGGCCAAAGACAAATTTTTCATTGTCAATTTACATATGAAGTTTACCACTTGTTTTTTGGGGATTCACAAGTAGCAGATTATCCTTTATGGTTTTATCAGTTGTTATGTTTTTTCAATGTCAAATTTCTTTATGGCATGGTGCTATTTTGATTATAGATTAATTTGATATTAATTACTATTTTTGTTTTCAATTTCTGTCATCTTTTCTGGCATTGTGTGACTGAAGTGATTAACCCTTTCTCTTCTCACTCTCTTCTTTGATGAGATATGAGTTGTTGCCTTATATATGCAGTATAACTTTTTAATGCTCAAAAAGTTTTCTTCCGCGCACTGAACAAATGGTTTTTTTTAAATGTATTTTTCATATTTGTTTTCCATCATGGTGCATCTTATTTTCATGCATGTTATGTCCAGGTGATATAACATTGAATTAAAATTTCCAACAATATTTCTCATAAAAGATAGTTTCATGCTTATTGATCCATCAAATTATATGCTTCAAAGGTGGAAATTTTCTTTTCTTTATGCTATAAAATATGTTCTTGTAGAACTCTTGTTCTAGATTATTTTGACATCATCTTCTATAAGCAATCATGATGTTGACATTATCTTCTTCTGTTTTAGTTAAATGTAAATTATCCAATCCATGATTGTATATCCAATAAATAGCAAACACCACTGATTTAGATGTCCTTTGACATACAGGTTCATTTACGCTTTTCTTGGACTAGGCATTTACCTTTGTTTGATTACATGCTCTGGTCACATCGCTGCTGAAACAGCTAACGGCCAATGTCTTTCTTGTGTATCCTTTTCCAAAATGTAAATCAGGCTTTTCTCTATTGAGATGATCTTGATTTGTTTTATATATATTGATGAAATATTTTCCATCTCAACTATCATGTTCTTAAGTGTCATTAGATTGAAAAGAGAAGTTCTTTTGTGATTTTATTGTACTTCTCCAAGAATCAAGGTCTACTATATGCATTAATTCATTAATTATCTTTGACTAAATTAAAATAATTAATATGGATTGCTTGAGTCGTTTATTGTTCTAATGGAGTTCGTCTAAACTTATTGCATAATTTCCTATCTGAGAGGATGGTGAATTACAACAGGCTTACTTTCCTATAATAATAGTTATGCTACAGTACACTGCCAATTCTGAGAGGATGGGTTTGCTCCTGTTTAGGAGTTACTTCTGTTCCTTCTAGAGAAAAATAAGGTGAGGAGGTGAACAAAGAGGAAGTAGTACTTTAAGTGAGATAATAGGGAGAGGAGAAGAAAGAGAGATGAGAAAGGGACAATTTATTATCACAGAAAATAAAGTATATAATGCAAGATTACACCCAAGGGCTACAAGAAACTAATATTTATAAGCATATTGGTTGTCTTTAGCATCTTACGTTCTTCACACTTCTGCTCTCATTCTAAATCCAAATTCGAGATGTTTCTCTTACACTAGAATGGATTGCATTTCTTTTCTCTCAGAACTTTACATCTGTCTGCTCTACATCCCATAGTGATGGTGATCCCATTTCATAAGTGAGATGGATTTTCATTTCTTTTAGTAGTGAAACGGAGTGTCATTGTTCTTTTTGTCTGTACTTACGTTGGTATCTTTCAAGGCAACCATCTTGTGTTTCTTCTCTGTTCATTTACCTATTTATAGAGTTTCATAGCATGCTTATCTAGAGAAACCTCCCCCTTGCTGCTTGCCTTGTAGAACTTAGGTATATTGATGGAATGGATTCTACAATATGAAAAATCTGAGAATATGAGTTCCTAAATTTCAGGTAGATGTGGATATTATTCCTTTGATATCCTCATTTACCCTTTTGGTGTATTATCTACATGATCTGTTAGAATTTTACGGCTTTTTAAAACCTGACAAGCACATTGCAGGTTTATTATAATAAGATGTGATGATGCTTATATGAGAATAATGCATTTCATATTTTAACTGAGTGAGCTTTGAAGCCGAATTGAGATGAGTGTTTCTTGGTCTGGCAATAAGTCAAATTTGTATGAAGAATGTTAATAACCAAATTTGATTTCAGAGTTTCTTGTTAGCTCTTTCATGTTAACCTTAACCAGCAGTGCAGTACATGGCATTTGTGTTTCTGCTTGTCATGATGGAGGCTGCATTAATTGCAGATATATTTCTGAACAGAGAATGGGAGGAGGTAAGAATCACCCTGAATTTCTTATTTAGAAAATTTACTCTAGGTATGTTTTACATACATTTTCATATCCTATACTCCCTATTTATCAGGATTTCCCAGAGGATCCAACGGGAAAATTTGATGAGCTAAAGAATTTTGTGAGATCAAATTTTGAAATGTGTAAATGGATAGGTTTGTTGGTTGTGGCTGCACAAGTGAGTAATCTGTTCTCATTTATGCATTTGCTTGTGGCAACTTTACTTTCATTCTGTTACCTGTCAGGATTATTGAATTATAAACCCAAACTCTAAACATTGAGAAGTGAAGGTTCAGTGGCTGCTAGTTAGTTAGTTAATCTATTTAGGTAGTGTTATATTATCTTGCTACTATTAAACTGCATTTGGAAAACAGTGTGAGGACATTCTTTCACAAAGTGAAACAAGTCTCTCGATCATGCACATGTGATTGGTACAGTGCCCATATATATCTTCTACAATGCAGACTTAGGGGTCTGTTTTCTTCAAGTTCTTTCGGTGTTACTTTCTTAAAATTTATGCTCTCTTATAATTTTTTGTATAAATTATGCCAAGGACTTTTTTTTTCACGTATGAGCGGACATGGTCAAATTTGTGCCGAATACATACAAATCCTACATATTGGTAGTTTAATGAATCCGATTTAGGTATCTATAACTTAATACTAGGTTCACATTGTGGTTGGGCTTCAGGGTTACTCAGACCTATCTGGTTATCCATAGGTTAAGGAAAGTTGCTCTTTCATTGATGTGACATGATTTTTGCTGATTCTTTCAACATCATCTTAGAATTTCGTTTTCTGGCTAGAGATACATCTTTTGCTGGATCTTGATACTTTTTCCATCCCACTTGAACTTCTCATGGATATTAGGGCATTAGTATTCCTTTCGAGGTTAGCTCTTCATGTTGTGCTTTCCTGGATAATGTTTCATGACCATTTCTTTGTTGGGTTGTGAGTTTTGAGATCTTGATTTAGTGTCTCTATCAAAGACTGTTTCGGCTCAACATGTATCACCAGTTTCAGCTCCTTGATCTTACCACGACACGGGTCTGTCGTCTAAGTGTATGTACAGGTTTATACATTACCATAGTGCACTTAAGTAAAATGTCTTGTGTCAGATGTCACAAGTACACTACTTGAAAATCTATTTTTTCTACTTGGTGTAATTCTTGTTCCTGCAAGCTTTTTCAACATATATTTCAAAATGAAAGTTCTTCACTTGGGTGATGTTTGGTAAAGTTAGACTTTGCCCTGAATTTCCAGGCATTTTCTATCTTCACGGCTATGGTGCTTAGGGCTCTCGGACCAGACAGTTCAATTGATTACGACAGCGATGACGACTTTGTCCCAGCTAGGCTGCCTCTTCTAAGAAACGAGGTTCAGCAAACTTATCAGACCGCTGCCCCCAGCTTGTCTTTGAAGATTGATTCTTGAATTGTAAGCAAACCCATGAGAAGATGACATGCTTTGCTGCTTGCATCTGAGCATTCTTGATATAATAGTCTTCTAACTTCTTTTTTAAATTTTCGCAGGGGTAAGTGATGAAGACTGGTTTTTGATCCCAAGACCTTACAACTATCTAACAAAATTTTCTCCGGTGAAACTGCGCTTAGTTAATTACGGCGTTCCTTCTCTCCAGACGAATATTATACTTTGGATATGGGGGTTTGTTTCAATGCTAATACAATGCATGTACCATTCATGTGGAAGTAAACTAATGTATAAATGTTGTTCAAATTGACAGAGCATGTATGACTGCCTATTTTTAGCTTTGTTCCTGACACAGTAGCCGCGGTAGTGTCTTTGACTTTGTTGCAGTTTGCTGTGGTCACGCAAATGTTTTCTGGAGTTGCAAGTGTGGCGATGGTATGCTTTCATGAGATGGTCAAAGCTTGGATTGCAGTTTTCTCTGGAGGACGTTAAGATTTATTTTATGGCTATTGATAATCTACTTCATCATCTTCCAAATCTGATATAGGTTAGTTTCATCCCCTCTAAATTTATCTTCTGAGGAACATTTTTAACTCTAATTCCAGGATTAATCAAGATTAAACAATCCTATCTAGTGAGAACCCCAAACTCTAATTTCAACCCATTCTAAAACTCAGAAGGCTTCCCCCAAACCTAATGGTCACCCATCATGTACTGGTAAAAGTCTCCAATCTTACGTTAGACATGATGTGGTTCTATGGAATTTGGGTTTTGGTTGCGTGCATGTCGATCAAGTTAATACTCGATCACAGTTCCTTTTCTAAAATTATAATTGTTTATAATAAATTATCATAAATAAATAAATAAACAAAATTTATGTCATACTTATTTTTTTTTGTTTAGTTGACCTTTTACGTTAACCCAACTAAATTATATTTGATCATAATATTTATTCAAAAAAATTAATTTCAATTGATTTATGAGTCTTTTTATTATTAAAAAAATATCTCAGATTAAAATAAATAGGAACGTCATGCCATAAAAAATAATAATAAAATAAAAATCAATAATAGAGATGTTTCCGGTAAAATGTCGGATGTCGATCACCAACCCCACATCCCATTGCATCAAAGGAAAACAAAATTCAACGACGTTTGATGGCTGCTAAGGGGAAAACTCCTACCATCCTTTAAGCCATTAATGCGAACGCATCTCGGTTCACGTCAATCACAGAGAAACAGGAAACCAATGTTCACCACGCGTCGGCGGACGATCGTCCATCCGACCAGCTGTTCCGGTCGAGCCATCGAAGATTGGAGCGCGCCGTTCTATTGGATCCATCACTAGGGTCCCCACAATTTTACAGTCATATCCACGGCGTGTTTCCCGGCTTTGGTGTTTTGGCCTGGCTACGTGATCTTGTTCTTTGTTGTTTCCTGGTGCATTTTACCGATCATCCTCGACCGCGGACCGCGGACCGCGCGGCCAGCGTCGAAGACGAAGAAAGAAGACAGCTGCGACTACCTTCGGGACAACGAGTTCCCATTTGCCTTTCCCGGGGAGACGTAGAGTTTGGGAGGAAGCGGAGGTGCGGAGTCATCCCTCCTTTTTGTCGTGAGCGAACTCCTCGCTGTCTACTTTTAGTAGCCCCTCCCTCCTCTTCGGCTTCGGAGTTCTAGGGCTTCGAAGGGAGTCCAAGGAGCTGTAGTTCGAAGCAGAAGATCTGGCTTCCGACAGGTTTGATCTCTTCTCTCTTCTTTCGCGGCGTCTTTATTCCTCCCCCCCCCCCCCACCTCTATTGTCTATTTTGCCCTAATTGTTGTTTGATAGGGTTATACATTCTTGCTCGATAGGGATTGCTCGTTCACCATTTAATTTGCGTTGCAGCAGTCGCTGTCTTGGAATCTCCACGCATTCTTGGAGACGTAGTTTAAAGCAGATCTGGGTTCTGGTAGGTCTAATTTCTTCTCTCTTCTTGCGTGGCTTCTTTTTTCGCTTTTAGCTCACCCTGCTTGCTTTGTGTTGCTGGTTCGATATTTAGTTCAGTGGTGTAGTGATCGCTGTCCTGTTTGAAGAAGGTGTCAGTCCGGATTCCTGGGTGTAGACTTTTTTTGTATTTTACCCAGGTTTTTTAGTTCTACTTCTGTTTTAAGTGATCTGATAGTTGAATTATCATAGTTGTTGTGTCAGTTATGTACCAGAACTTTGCTAATAAAAGTAGAGAGTAGCCTGTTGGCTGTGATATCATATTGAGCATGTTTGATCATACGAAGAAACAAATTTGTATATTAACTTTAGAACGTAAAATTTGAGTGCATGGGTTGGAATATCTCTTGAAACTTAGTGGAGAGGGGTGTTAAAAGATTTAGGCATCTTGGACTAATTAGTTGACAAGATGGAGAGATGGGTGTCAAGAGTTTTATCTGATCAATTATACCTTTTAGATCGAAGGAAAATTTCGTAAAACCATTGTTAGACCAACGGATTTGAGTGTTGGGTAATTAGTTAAAAAATAATATATACAAAAAGTTTGTGTCACTGAGATTAGAATATTGAGGTGGATGTGTGGAATTCATTCGTGAATAATTATGTGTATTTGATATATAATGAAATGAGGAAGAATAATTACTCCTTAGACCTTGTAGTGGCAGGAGTTCAGTGCACTAATTGATATGATATGCATTAATTTTTATGTCAGGCACTGCTAAGCCTTGTATCAGCATAACATGTTTTTAGTAAGAGTTTGATGGCAATTAAAATATAAAACATATTCTTTTTCACAGATGACATTTCATTACTGTCAGACTGCAGGCAGCATATGTGATATATCTGACAGCTGTGACACGTGCAACAAGTTGATATGAACTGTTCCTGTTTTGATGCTTTACTGTCCAGGAAAAAACTTCGTCAACATTCTGAGCAAGAACTAGCCGGTAAGAACTTCTTGAAAGCATTTATGGTTTCACATTTTCTTATCCGTGATATGCTAGAGGTTTCCAAGTTTCAGGGATGTTAATTATGGAAAAGAATGTGGAATGTGGGAAATTGGGAGGCACACCGGTGATATAGGAGAAAACTTTTTATTACTGTGATAACTACTATGATTTCCTCAGAATCAGTTGGGCACATGTAACATGCAAAGTAGCTTATTTCTTATTGTTTGGTTGGTGTTCCATGACCATTTGATTTGCATGTGTAAGATGTAAAATGTAAATTTGGGGTTAAGTATTTCATTTTTCTTACTCTTGTACTTTTGTTTGGGTCAATGATTATTACTGTGATATAGGAGAAAACTTTTTATTACTGTGATAACTACTATGATTTACTTGGAATCAGTTGAGCACATGTAACATGCACAGGAGCTTATTTCTGATTGTTTGGTTGGTGTGCCATGACCATTTGATTTGCATGTGTAAGATGTAAAATGTAAATTTGGGGTTAAGTATTTCATTTTCTTTGCTCTTGTACTTTTGTTTGGGTCAATGTTTATTACTGTGATATAGGAGAAAACTTTTTATTACTGTGATAACTACTATGATTTCCTCGGAATCAGTTGAGCACATGTAACATGCGAAGTAGCTTATTTCTGATTGTTTGGTTAGTGTGCCATGACCATTTGATTTGCATGTGTAAGATGTAAAATGTAAATATGGGGTTAAGTATTTCATTTTCTTTGCTCTTGTACTTTAGTTTGGGTCAATGTTTACAAGATTCATTTGTATCTGGTGATTTGGCCACTAATTTTTTCCCTAAAGAATGTTGGTGGAAGATTCCTTGGTATCATAATCCTATTGCAGCCTATTTTATACATAATGTAGATCTTTTCTGCGCGTTTTTGTATTTGATTGACTATTAATCGAATGGTAACATTCTTCCTTTTCACTAGTAAGGCCAAGTCTTTGTTCGGAATCACTGGTTCTTATTGTAGTAAAATGGGATTATCAGGTGAAAGGTTGCTGATAACTCCATGTCAATATAATAATTTTATTTCTCAACTGACATAAAGTGAAGTGCAACTTAAAGGGTCAATTTCTCAAAACTATACATACCTACAAATATAATTCTAGGCAACCATAAATGCCTGTCAGGAATTGCAATTATTTTTGCATTTTATTGCAACGAAAAATAGATTGTAAGTTTGTATTATGTGATATAGGGTATCTATACTAACATTGACTTCTTCCTCTAATCCAGGGTTTTCATCTGACAAAAAAATAAAGATTTTCTCCTACAGTGATCTGAGTTCAGCAACAGATAATTTTTGTCCGGACAAAAGGATAGGTCGGGGTGGTTTTGGAACAGTATACAAGGTAAGAGAATCAGCACTTTCTGTTTTCTTTTTGTCTGATGTGGCTGACCACTGAAGTCAACTTGAATTTATATGCTTAATAAATTTACTGTTGCTGATGGATTTTATTCCCATGTGACAAATTGGTTTTCAGTCTATTTACGCTGGGCAGATGACGAAACATAGAGCTCTAGCTCTAAACTGCTTCTACATAAAAAAATTCTTTACAGTGGATTAATATCTAATGTTTCATTAAAAAATGAAAACCTTGAGAAATATTTAGTGTCCTCATAAACATGCTGCAACTTTATGCAATAAACAATTATCACATGTAGGAATGTAAGATGACTTCTGGTCTTTTGTAACTTAATATTGATCCAATGGAGAAGTTGCTAATATGTGATTTGATGTATTATTTCTAGTTTTACTGGATAAAATTTTTAGACTGATAAATCATAACCTTTCTGGAATTGCACACATTGACTAATAACATCATTTTTTGAATTGCACATATTGACTCTTACACCCTTGATGTGATTCCTCCATTTGGATCAGTTTATGATCACTAGGGGGGATTTGTTTTTCTCCTTTTTTTTTCATGGATGGTACTAATAGTTAATGGATCTGAAGATATATCATGATCTTTGGTAATGTTATTGTCTTAGTTAACCATGTTTTGTTGACATGATGATTGCAACTTTTGTGCATCTATTTTCAAGAAGTATATTGAATATGTGAAATTGGAATGTCGGTCAATAATGATGAACTTACTGGAATAGACTTAACTAATTAAGAAGATGCTAAATGATCTACATCAAGAGTAAATCTTGGTACAGTATTGGTACCAGCTGGTGGTCGGATTGGTAGGATACTGATATTTAGTGTCGGTATGCATTAGTGGTTGGTACTAGCCAGATCACTATAAGGAGGGAGGGGCAGAGAGAGAGGGATGTGATGGGGGAGTGTTACAGTACTGTGCAGCGAAGGAGAGATGGGGATGTGGCAATGCAGATGAGCAATAGAAGAGCAATGGCAGTGATGAGAAGGAGATGGTGGTGTGGAAGGAGAAGAGCCTATGGTGGAAGAAGAGAAAGGAAAAAAAAACCAAAAACAAAGTTAAAATGTACAGCAGGTACTGCTTATATGAAAAGATTGATTAAACTTGATCACCAGGGAACTTTGACACTGGCTTACATTAAAACAATTAATCAATTACTAAAAATCTCTCTCTTACTCTCTGGTCAAAATGATGTTAATTTTACTATTATTTCATACATAAGTTATAATTGTTTTACTTTGAACTGCAACTTGATCATTCAAGTTAGGTATTTCTACATGAAAAGTAACAGCAATCTTCGTAGAACTACAAGCTCATCTGTTTCTTTTTCATATTATTATATGACAGGGCACTCTAAGGAATGGAGTAACAGTTGCAATAAAGGTGCTATCTGCAGAATCCAAGCAAGGAGTGAAGGAATTCTTGACTGAGATTGATACAATTGCAAATGTTGGGCACCCAAACCTTGTTGAGCTTATAGGTTGCTGTGTCCAAGATAGCAGCCGCATTTTAGTGTATGAGCATATGGAGAATGGTAGTCTTGATCGCACTTTGCTAGGTAACCTTGACAAAGTTAAACAAGTATGATGAGTTAAAAACAATAAGTTTTGCTTTGTCTTCTTTTAAAAATTCTTTTACTTTCTAGGTATGAATATTGACAAGTCTACCAAGCTGAGTTGGAATATCAGATCTGCAATTTGTATAGGCACTGCGAGAGGTCTTGCTTTTCTTCACGAAGATCTTGAACCTCCTATCGTGCACAGAGACATCAAAGCTAGCAATATTCTTCTTGACAGTAATTTTGACCCAAAAATTGGTGATTTTGGTTTGGCAAAGCTTTTTCCTGATAATGTTACTCATATCAGCACACGTGTAGCTGGAACAACGTAAGCCATCCATAACTACTTGTGTAAGTTTTACCTTGATTATTAGGTTGAATAACTTGTAGTCCATGAACATAAAAATTTGGAGTGTGTCATAAATTAATAATTTAACTAGCAGAACTAGTTTGGTTTTTTAGTGCTTTCATCATTAAACTCACATGTAGAGCCATCATAAAAAATTTATTGATCTTTTAATAATTTTGGCTATTAGATAATGAAAGGACACTGTTGCCCCACAACTCAAAATGTGTCAGTTGATTAAATGTGAAATATTTGTAATTTTAATATTGAATCATTTGGAATTATGAACACGATTGTATTTTAAGTACATGTATCGCTTAACCATTTTAACCATTGAATGTTGCGTGAAGAAAGTATTTTCCTTCAAACTAGCAGAAGGGATAACTGGTCCAATCTTAGACCTAAGATTTTATTCAGGAGGCCCTTCATGTCATGGATTACACCAACTTCCACATTGATGAAGAATTTGATTTTTAAATTAAGAATTATTGCCTTAACACAGTAAACTACAAATAGACATATGTCAACATGTTCTTTCAAAATTGGAATTTGTCAAACAGAGCAGAATGGTATTTAGTGTGCTGTATTCTGCCTTCTTGAGAGGATTTAGCTAAATAAGGCTGTTGGTTTTCTTCTTGTCTAGATGACTATGGACAAAATGGTCAGCCAAAAGTGTTGTTGATACCCAAAAATTTTGTTAAACTTGGCACATTGTTGCAATATAGTTCTTCCTGCTGCTGCTACCCTGGGATTATAGGAGTGTAACAAAAAATAAAAATAAAGTGATGCAACAAACTGAGAATTGTCATATGCCCAACATATTTTTCCCTTGTGTTACTTACATGTGCGATATTCAATGCAGTGGTTATTTGGCACCTGAGTATGCCTTGCAGGGCCAGTTAACTAAGAAGGCTGATGTGTATAGCTTTGGGGTCCTTGTTATTGAAATAATTAGTGGCAGAAGTATTTCAAAGTCATACTTGTCAGGCATGAATCAGTTTCTCTTAGAGCGGGTAAGTCATCACTCAACATTATACATACTTTTTAGTTTTTACTGATTTGCTTAGATGCCATTTCTTGCCTTTATAGTTTATATTTATTGATTTCCCTGAAATTGTCTTGCTTGGCATTAATAGTGGATGTTTCTTACACTCTATATGTTGCACTTTTTGATTTAATTGGTTAAAGATAAATTAACCATGGCAATAGAAGTATAGTTGATAACCACGTGCTCAATCCATCTATCACAAACCTGCGTAGATGCATGTGTTACATTAAAAAGCTAACCCAAATGTACAAGGATCCTACCAGTGCATGGTGAGGGTCAATGCATAAAGCTTTACCCTGCAAATAAAGATATTGTTCCTATGACTTATGTCATGGTCATCCCGGTTGCAAAGTAGCAACCTCAAATATACTAAAACATTTGCTTACTAAGGCACTCTGAATTAATTTATGTGAACGACATACAATGTTTGCAGCACATGGAGCTGAAGTCGAAGTTTATTTCAGTAGATTTTATAGTGTCATGATGCTGTGAATATTTAACTTGGTGAAAAGCTTCTCAAGATAGCTTATAGCTTCCTCATTTTTCAATTAATATTCAATCTGAAATATTGTCAAATTAATTCTTTCAATGATCTTAGCAAAATTAGTTGTTTCAATCTAAATATTGTCACTACTAAAGTTCATCATACCATGATGTATCATCCAGTATGGGCGGTATGTATAGTCCAATAGGAGACTAATATGAGCGGTATATATTAGCTTGTCGGTATGTCTCACCGTACCATGAGTTGATATATTGAAACATATCGTACCGATGGCTAATTGGTATATCAGGATGAATCAATAAGATGAACCATGATCACCACTACTAATAATCTACTCTCCACAAAGACTAAGATTCAAAATATATACAGAATCTAAAACAAAAAAGAGGTGGCCGCCTTTATTTTTGTTTTTCTCACAGGACATTTGTGATATCTACCCCTTGATAAATTGAATGCCAATCCCAGATTTTGTTCTTACCACAATTTATGTTTTGTGGACGTACAGACATGGCAGCTTTTTCAGGAGGGAAGGCTTAAAGAACTGATAGATCCGGTGCTGCAAGAATATCCAGAAGAACAAGTTCTGAAGTTTATTAAGGTAGCCCTCTTCTGCACCCAAGCAGTAGCTGTACGGCGACCTTCCATGACACAGGTTGTACATATGCTGTCCCAGCCCATCAGACTCAATGAGAAGGAATTGACACCCCCAGGCTATGTGGAAGGCTCTTCCAGCACGAGAAAAGCTTCTGAAGGAACAATCTCCAGCAGCACCCAGTTTAAGGGATCGACCACCATCGACTCCGCTGCTCAATTCACATTGAGTCCTATTACTTTTACACAATTGGTTCCAAGGTGAACTTTGCCCTGCCCAAAGATGATCACATTCCCACACCTCAAGCGGCAAATGGGTGTGAGTCTTTCTTTTTTTGGTTATAAATTAGGAAGAAATTTTAATTACATCAAGATTGTTCACAAACTGAGAACTAGAAACAATAGGTAGTGAGTCGTGCTATATGCTATAATTATTTGGTTTGACCATACCATTAGTTCTGTATTATATTGTGCTAACGGTATTAATTTGTCTTTTGAATAAAATTGTGTGTTTTTTCTTTTTAATTTTCACAAATAATTGCGGTATGGCTCAAGCTTTACTGGCCATATCATTATGCTTCTGCTAGTAGGTTTCATCTTTGCACTAGTTTGGCGTTGGTGTCGATAACTTCAGCGTGTTCCTACGTTTAAAAAGGAATTCTCAAATCCTGGTAAGCTTATACGCTAACATGTCTGCACTTATATCATTAACATTATTGTAGAAGGCAGACCAGGAAAGACGAACACGATAAGGAATGCCGGAGAAGAGAACTAATTCTACCTTCTGATTGATAGAATAGAGGATTTCCTCGTATAGTTGCCAAAAGATTTTCTCATATAGTTGGGAAAATCTTATCTTGTATCACAGATTCCGTTACAGAAACATAAAAGGCTTGCATGCATCTGCCCTGGTATTTGTCCAGGGAGTCAGTGCACTTCTTCATCGTCTTTTTGCATCCTTGGCTGCTGCAGAGGGCCTCCTGCACGAGCTTCTCACCTCCCTCATGTTTTTGTGCTCCGAAGTCCACGGGCCTCCTCCTCTCCTGCCGAGCAACTCAGGCACCTCGTCCATTGCCGACAAAGAGGTACCGGCAGCAGCAAGTATCGCAACCATGTAACAGGAAATCTTCATGGCTTAGCTTTTGCTCGATGTTCGTGTAAACACCTTTAAGCCGTGGCCTTGGAGCCGATGCGGCTTGGTTCGGGCCCGGGCGACGAAGGGATCTCTCCGAGGTGGGCTTCGAGTCCGTCCGAGTGATTGCTCGTGGTGTCGTTAACTCCTTCGGGAGGTGGATCTTTGCCTGGGAGCCTCGCGGGAAGTTGTCGTCTTCGTACCTGCACAAAGGTCGGGTCGGAAGCTCGGCCCGACCCCTCCGACGATCAAGTGAGTGGATGCGGAGTGGGTTTTTAGCTTCCGACCCGACCCCTCCGACGATCAAGTGAGTGGATGCGGAGTGGGTTTTTATATGGAGCAGAAGTAGAAGTTCCAGTCCAAGTTCCAGTTTTTGTCCCTCTTTTCCGTTCGGAATGTAAGGGTATTTATAAGGAAGCTTACTGTTCCCTGATGTGCCTGCTTGTAGGGGGCAGGCTGGTAGCGTCTGACCTTGGTGTTGGCGTGGCGTGAAGAACTAAGCTTGAGCAGGGCGTTAATGTATCTCGGTCGGCGCCCTGTCCTGCGTTGACCTGGGGGCGTGAGGCGTTTATTTAGGACGGCTGACGTCATGCGTGTCTTATCGTGTTTATTACCCTTACTTTCTTTACTGATAGCATACAGGTTTGGTTTCACGAGACTTCAACAGCTGCTAGCTTGCAGCGCATCGCGCAACAAACTGCAGCAAACAAAAGGGGCGCGCCCTTTCTGCAAGGAGAGCGTGAGCTACCGGAGGAAGACAACCAAATGCATGAAAAGCGTTTGAACTATTAAAGCCACAGACTCTCTTCGTCAATCTTTATCATGAGAAAACATAGAATCCAAGAAACGAAAGAGAAGATAATGCAGAAAAATAGTTGAGTTTCCACATCTGCCCGTAACTTTCGTCTGCCTCATTCCTGCTTGGATGTCAATCAAGGCCACCGGAACCACCCTTCTCGTAATGCATATATGTCACGGAACAACTCGATCTACAGAACATCTCGGAGACTTTGCCTCATAAACTGTGTGCGTATATGGCATTACCTGTAGAAAATATGGCAAATGAGACGACTGAACCTTGTTTGCATGTTACGGTCGGCCTACCGCGAGCCGAAACGAGTTGGTAGGCACAAAAAAAACCCCGGTTCAGCCAATTGCTAGTTCGGATCGACTTAATTGATTTAACCCGGTCGGGACGGACGCCACCGAGCCAGGTATGGAGGCAACCTCGGACGCGGAGTCGGCGGCGGCCGTGGCCACGATGCGACTGGGAGCGTATGGCGGTGACGCGGAGGCGGTGGAGGAGGCGGCGGGGGAGATACTGCTGCTGTGGGCTCTGCAGCAGCCGGCGGCGCAGCGGCAGAACGCCTTCGTTCGTCACTCCTCCCAAACCCTCGCTATCGACGCTTGCGGACACTGCCTCACCGTCCTCCAGTCCCCTTCCTCCATGGTAAATCATCTCATTTGTTCGATCCCCTTCTCTTCTTCTTCTTCTCAAGCGACCTAGATTTGCGCATGTGCGTGGGCGTGTTCAGAGCACGCCCGGCGTGACCGGGGCGGTGATGTGGGACAGCGGAATCGTTCTCGGCAAGTTCTTGGAGCATGCTGTTGACTCAGGAACGCTGAGTCTCCATGGAAAAAGGGTCGTCGAACTCGGCGCCGGCTGTGGCTTAGTCGGGTAACTTGGATTTCTCTATCTTGCTTCCGAGGGCATGTAAAGCGGATTGCTAGGCGAATTTGCACCTGAATTTGAATGAAATTCATGTATTGATAGAGCATAGTTGATTGCTATTTGTTGGTGTCTTCAGCTGTATAGCAGCTCTCTTGGGTGCAGATGTCATGCTCACCGATCTTCCTGACCGACTCAAACTCCTGAAGAAGAACGTGGATCTGAATGTGGAAGGATGGAATAAGCGTGGCTCAGCGAGAGTTAGCGTGCTTACATGGGGTGATGATATCGATACGGAGCTCCTCGATCCCATGCCTGACATTGGTTTGATACATAGTTATTTCCTCATCTACTTAATTTAAGATCTGCTGCATGGCATAGAGGTGGATTATAACCTATTTATCATAAATGGCTAGCGATACATGTATTAAAAGGGTGTACCCAGAGCACGAGGCTCCTGTCAATGCAGAATCGGGGAGGATCAGCCTTATCTTTAAATATTTAAAGAGATTGTTTCCGTGACTCGTATTGCCTTTAGCAATACATATATGATCATCCAATTTTTTCCATCAATTTGGTGCCATAATCGTACACTGAGGCCATAAATAAAACTCCGCAAAGCAATGTCAAGACTTGAAGTATCACTATAATCTATAATACTGGAAGGGCATAGGTTTTTTATATTTTATTTGAGTCAATAAGGATGCATTTCATTGGATGTAAGTTCCATGAAAGTAGTCTTTAAAATCAATCCCTTGTATAGTCTTGAAAATATCTCTTTCAGAGTATCTTTGATACCTCAAAGGAAATAGAGTTAATTTGTATTCCAGACTGTAGAAAAAACTAGGTTTTTTTTTTCCGGTCTTATCTATCAGTACCAGAAGAGAAGTTCCGAAATCTTCCTATAAATCACTTTTCCTGCAACCTATCTCAAAGGGAGAGTAAATCCTCACATTTGCCACACTTAGCATACAAAAGGGAATAGGAGAACTGTTTTACTTTTTCTTTCCTAAATGCATGTGCTGCTTATCTGTTTTCGAGGGAGAGATCATTTGGTACAAAGACTTTCTCTGCCATTTCTTTTCAACCAATAGAAGTGAAAGGAAATTAACATAATGTAGGTAGAGTTGGAGCAACTTTGTAGTTACCAGATGTAAGACATGAGGCAAGTATATACTGGACTTCAACAAAAAAATCAATGATTTGGCGCTTTATGATGCCGTGCTAATATTTGACTTGTGCCAAGGTTTCAATCTCTAATCTGCCATTTCGTACACCAAGATACAGCATGAGAAATTTTTGGGGTTCATCTTTGATCTCCTGTCATTTAGAGCATTGATTGGCGACCTCTAAGCTGCAGTTTTTCCGCAGATTATTAGACTTATCTTGGTTAAATATTTTTGGTAATATTTTGCAAACATTTTGTATTTTAGTTCTTGGATCAGATGTAGTCTACAGTGAAGCAGCAGTTGAGGATCTTTTATTGACATTAAAGCAAATTTGTGGGTGCCATACAACAGTCTTTGTGGCTGGGGAACTCCGAAATGGTAGTTTCTTTTTCTCCGAGACAGTAATAAAAAAAAATGTCCTGTCAAGACTTCTCACTTATAATCTCTGTTTGGCAGATGCTGTACTTGAATACTTCTTGGAAGGTGCAATGAAAGAGTTTGTAGTTGGTCGTGTCGATCAGAGTCAATGGCATCCTGATTATCGTAGTGATCGAGTAGCACTATACATTCTGGTGAAGAAATGATGAAATGGTGCTATCTGGACAATCTTGATCCAATTGATGTCAACAATGCATGCCTAGTTGCAGTCCTTGAGAGCATAGAAGGGTTCGATGCAAAATATTCTTTGTTTATGGATCTATGAAGAGAGATCACAGAACCTCTTCTTGTTTTTCACTGAGAGCTAAAATGTATTAGAACCTGACATGCAACTCTGAGTTGATTCTGTTTCAAAACAAGCACTATGTGAGCAATCTACTTCCCTTACAGCTTGCAGTAGAATGGAACAATCTTATTCATGCTAAGGAGAATTCATCATATGGAAAACTCGGGATTTTTTGTCGAGAAAAATCGTCTCTACAAGTGATTCATTTTTTGTCAAGTTTTATGTTAAGTTGCCACATTTTTGCTTGTGTTCTCTTGCATATGAATGGAAGTTTCTTTAAGCATCCAGAGTTCAGATTCTCTGTTTTTGGTTTCCATTTATTGTAACCAGAAAACCAGTTTTTTTGGAAACCATCTAAACAAAAAACCTCCGTGCTCAAAACATGACTTGTTCATATTATCTCTGATGTTGTCTTCTTCATATTAGCTTTGGAAAAGAGCCTGCTGTTCTTCGGGGCCCGGAGGTCGGGCAAGCCAAGGGGTCAGTCTCCTTATCCATCTCATGCATCTTCGGCCAGGAAGAAGATGACCGGTATCAGTCATCATGTTCTTCCGACACACTTGCTCAGGTGGACTTGGAGGGAGGCTACTACGACGCCGGTGATCATGTGAAGTTTGGATTGCCGATGGCGTATGCTGTGACGATGCTGTCATGGAGCCGCAGTCGAGTTCGAAGAGCAGATAGTCGCCGCAGGCCAATTAGACTCCGCTATCGAAGCAATTCGCTGGGGAACCGATTACTTGGTCAAAGCACACAGACAACCTGACACTCTATGGGTGCAGGTAACAACAAGCAATCTCTCTCTCTCTCTCTCTCTCTCTACTTGTTTGTGTTCTTCCCTGTTTCTTTCCTCGACAATCAATCGTGTGAAAAGGTTGGTGATGGAGACACCGATCATACTTTGTTGGAAGAGGGCAGAGGACATGACCACCCCAAGGACAGCATACAAGGTTAACTGCGACCATCCAGGTTCGGAAGTGGCAGCTGAGACCGCTGCTGCAATGGCTGCAGTCTTAATTGCTTTCAGACCTTACGATTCTCGGTACTCCGATCTCCTCCTTCTCTTGCATGCACTGCAGGTAAGTACACAATCGCATACTAATTAAGGTGGAGCAAAGATTAATGAGCGTTCATATATGTATACATTTAGATATATACATATATATGTATACATATATGTATATATATATACATATATGTATACATATATATATTTGATGTTCTTCTTGCAGCTGTTCTCCTTTGCTGATACATACAGCGGCCGATACGACGACTCTGTTCACTCTGTTCGCAAGTACTACCCTTCTTCCCGTGGCCATTCGGTAAAGAACACTTCTCTGATACAGATCGATCATCCAAAACAAAGCATAGAATCAGGTGCAACAATTCAACTGCTGGATGCAGGATGAACTGCTCTGGGCTGCCGCTTGGCTTTTCGAAGCCACAAACGACAAGCTCTACCTGCACTACGTCGCTGAAAAAGCTGCCGTCCATGGCGGAACCGGGTGGGCTGTTACTGAATTCTCACGGGACAACAAGTTTGCAGGCTTGCAGATCCTCCTCACAATAGTATGCAGCTCGTCAGAACACGCATTTCGACACCCGTACGATTAAGCTCGATCATAACGAGACTCCATCTCCATTTAGGTGTTCGTCAGGGGTGGTGGCGAAACACACGACGCGACGCTCGAGCAATACAAGGCCAAGGCTGAGTACTTCCTCTGCGCGTGCCTGCAGAAGAAGAACGTCGACAACGTCGACATGACTCCAGGTTACAACCTTATTCTGTGACCTTGTCATCGTTCTCGTCAGCATCATTTTGGGTGAATTCGATCGATGGGTTTGAACAGGGGGTTTACTGTACTTCCATGACTAGCACAACGTGCAGTACGTTTCCTCGGCAGCATTTCTCTTGGCCGTCTACTCTCGTTAACTGAACATGGCAGATGCTAACCTCATCTGCCCCGATGGCCAGCTTAGTCCTGACATGCTCCTAAAATTTGCGCAGTCACAGGTATTTGTTGATCCAGGAGTTGCATCTCTGTTCCTCTCTCTCTCTTGTGCTGCTTCCAATAACATGAAGTTGGATTGCTGGAACTCATCAGGCCGACTACATTCCGGGGAGGAAACCAAAGTCCATGAGCTACTTGGTTGGCTACGGGTGGAACTATCCCACTCGTGTTCGCCACAGGGGAGCTTCCATCCCATCCGTATTTGTGCTGCCTTCTGCTGTGGGATGCATAGAGGGATTCGACAACTGCTACGTTAGCAAGAACGGTTACCCCAACGTCATTGAAGGAGCTCTCGTCGGAGGTCCTGATCCGAGAGAGGAGTTCTACGACGACCGGTGTAAGTACGAACAGACAGAGTCGTCCATCGCTGGAAATGCTCCTCTGATTGGCCTTTTCGCGGTGTTGGACAGCTTAGCTGGGGATCGAGATAAGTCCATTAAGACTGAGATTTCAGAATCAGATTCAACAGGAAAAACGAGAATGTGATGCATTGTGATTTCTCAGGCTATGATGAGAAGAAATCAGCAGAATCGCATCGAACGCCAGCCGGTGAGTAGTGTTGCATGCAGATGAATGGAAGTGATTCTGCAACTCCATGATCTCTTACACAGACGGCTCTTGTCTGAAGAAGCACCGGTTGAGTTCGTGCACGCGGTAACCCACACACGGAAGCACAAAGGAGCAGAGTGTTTCGGGCGCAAGGTGACAACGAAGAATATTATAAAAGATATTATTAAGAAAAATAAATTATGATAAGATAATTATGACCCCTTTGATACTATGTTATTTTGATTCTAAATTATAAAAATTATAATAATATATTATCATGATTATATTAATAATTAAGATTACGATCTCAACGTAATTCTTATTCTATGAAATGATTTAGTAAATATTTTATATTTATTATTGATTGAGAAAATCATGTAATTTTCATATTTTGTAATATCTCTTTGTGTATATAAATTCATACTCAATATCAATAAAAATTAAGCTAATAATTTCTTTAAATGATATCAGAGTCATAGTTGCTCTAAGGAGTTTCTTTCTTTGATTATTTCTTTGCTACGATTGTTATGTACCTCTTTCACGACGGTTGAAGGTAGCATTGTGACTTGTTTTGAGCTTTATACTCTTAGCAAATCTCTCTCTTGTAAGCTATTTTAAATCATTTTCTTCTCTATTTTTCGATATGGTTGCAACTAGCTACTCGTCTCATATTATTCCCAACTCTTTTATTCTTGAAAATAATATTGTCTCCATTAACGTTGTAGTCCAAGCTCCTCTGAAATTTACATCTACAAATTATACCTCATGGTATACTTAATTTATTCTTTTTTAATCAACTATGACCTTATGGGTTATGTAGATGGCATCATCACTTGTCTTCCACAAATAATTAGAGAAAATAATCTTGAAGTTGTTAATCCTAAATATACTTTTTGACTTCATCCTGAACTTGAACTTGACTGAGAGCACATTAACCACAAAGCTAAGTAGGGAGATTTGGGCCAAGAGAGTCCGGCCGGTGAAAGTAAAGTCAATCAAAAGTCAACTAGCTATTGCATCTGGCTATCCATAAATAGTAGTAATATTCTTAGAAGTACTATATAATTGCCTCTCTCTATTCAAATCATTCTATGCATAATCTCTATAAAATCCTTTTACGAAGTGTGGTCTAAGCTTGCAATAATGTATGCCAACGAATCTCATGGTTAGCTTATGTAACTTCAAGAAACTCTATTCAAATTTTCTAAGGGCATAAAATATATTTCTAACTAAATATAGGCTATCAAAACTCAAGCCGATGTACTTGCTATAGCTGATGCACCTTTTGATGATGAGGAGATCATTTTTCATATATTAAATAGTCTTGGTTCAGATTATAAGAAGATCTCAGTTGCGATTCATACTCACAATAATCTTATATCTTTTGAAGAATTTCATGATAAATTTTTAGACTCTAAATCTTATCTTAAGCGAGAGCCACCACCTTCTAATGCTACTTCTATTATCGTCAATTTTACTAACAAAACTAATTATAGTAATAATGGCAAGATTTATAGCCAGCAAGATAACCATCCAAACAATTATCTTGAATGCAACATTCAATAACATCATAACAAAAGTGTCAACAAATTTGATCAATAATTCAACAATAAAATCACTTATCAAATATATGACTTGCAAGGTCATGTTGCTAAGAAATATCATTGCTTGCAAGCTACTATTTCATAGATGTTTCAACCTTCGTACCTACCTTATTCTACATATCTTATTGCACTACTTGATTTTCATTATCACCATCGCATGCTCACTTTGTTGCTTAATCTTTTCAACCTTCATCAAACTGGCTCATTGATTCTAAGGTTTCTCATCATGTTATGTCTGACTTAAATAACTTATCTTTTCATTTAGATTATGATGGTTTATATGATATCATAATAGGTGGTAGCAAAGGTATCAAAATAACTCATACTGGTTCTACAAACCTTTCTTCTTCCTTAAATTTTTTTTACTTTCTAATGTTCTTTATATTCCTGATACGAAGAAGAACATAATATCTATTTCTAAATTATATTCTTCTAATAATATTTCTATTGAATTCTTACCCTCTTCATTTGTTGTGAAAGATTTCAACATGAGGGCATATCTCGTGGAGGGGTTGAATAGAAATGAAGTTTATGAGGGGTCAATTATTACATCATCCAAATCTATCTTTGCTTTGACGAATATTAAAGCTCCATTTCAAGAATGACACAATCTATTAGGACATTTTTTTTAAGGTATTAAATCATATTGTTCATTCTTGTAATTTACCTTTATCATCATCATCTTGCTATCCCTTTTCGTGTAATTCATACAAATATAATAAAATGCACAAGCTTCCATTTTTTACATCCTCTCTCACAAATAGTTTATCTCTTGAACTTATGTATTCTAATATTTGGGGTTCTTCACCAATCTAATCTGATGACGGATTTAACTACCAACTTATCTTTATTGACTATTTCACAAAGTACATATGGTTATTTCTCATAAAATAAAAATATGAAGTATCCATCATTTTTCTAAAGTTCAAGCTTATTGTTAAAAAGTCCTTTTAATGATCTATTATTTTATTTTACTGTAATAATGGTAGTGAATTTAAAAACTTCATAACTTTTTTAAAACTAATAGAATCTCTCATTTTTCTCACCCCTCTACATACATACTCCTGAACATATTAAAATCAGGAAATGTCATTGTCAGCATATCATCCAAACTAGTCTCACACTTTTTCGTCAAGTTTTCTTACCTCTTCAATTTTGGTCTCGTGCATTTATCATATTAATTTATCTTATTAATCACATGCCCACTCCAGTTCTAAACATAGTTTCACCATTTGAAAAGCTATTTGGATCCATTTTTAACTATGGTAAATTATGTATTTTTGAATATCTATGTTATCTATGGTTAAAACCTTACACCATAATAAATTGGAAGCTCGATCACAAGCATGTGTTTTTCTTGGATATTCCACTTATCAAAGTGTCTTTAAATATTTTAATCCATCAACCAAACGAATTTTCATTTCATGCTGATTTTATAGAATCTATTTTTCTTTATAAATCACTTAGCTCTCTTTTACCTAGACTAACTTCTAATATTTTTTGTTAATTGAGTTCCCTAAATTCATGAGCCACCTTATATTATCATTCCTGTTCAAGTTGAAACATCAACCCTACTCACTAATCCAAATACTTTATCCACTCAGATCCCACCAGGTCCTTCCTCAATGATGCATGATGAACATGTTATCTTATCCATCTACTTGCCTTATGAGAGTGTCATGCAATAAGAGAATTCACAGTAAGATTTGGTTTTAATACCTCTTACTTTAAATTCTTCTCATCCAATATGTCCTAGAGATGTGATTGACTTTACACCAATTCATGTGATGATTACTAGATCCAAAAATTATGTCTTTAAACTAAATAAATGTTTCTTTATTTCTGTAAAGTAATCTTAAAAATTTATATTTAATCCTTCTACCATTAACTAAGCTCTAACAATTTTCAAATGACGAGTAGCAATGTAAGAATATAATGCTTTGTTATGAAATGATACATGTGACTTAATCTTATCCCATCCAAGTCAAAACCTTATATGGTGCAAATGGATTTTTTATATCAAACGAAATCCTAATAGGATCATTAATAAGTATAAAGCAAGACTTATTATAAAAAAAAATTATCAACATCTAGGCCTCGAGTACTATGACACATTTAGCATAGTTGTGAAGCCAACAATAATTTGTATTGTTTTAGGTCTTACTTTATCTAATAATTTGGGACTTCGATAGTTGAACGTGAATAATGCATTTATTCATGATCATATTTCTAAGGATGTATTTATAAGGCAATCTCTAGGTTTTATTGATCACAATCTTCCTGAGCATATCTGTAAATTGCATGACTCTTTATGATCTCAAGCAGGCCTCTTGTGCTTGGTATCATAAACTTTGAACGCATCTAATCTCAATTAAACTTCATAATTCTCAATCTAATAATTCGTTATTCATTTATTCTCATGAAGGTATAATTATGTTTTTACTAGTTTATGTGGATGACTTAATTTTTATTGGTAATAAATTAGTAATAATTAATCAGTTTATTCAGTAGCTTGGAAACAAGTTCTTCAAAGATCTGAGGTCCCTTAGCTATTTTCTTGGTATTTAAGTAATCTAGATGATAAATGATTTTTTTTTATCAGCAAAAGTATATTAATAACCTTCTTGATCACATCAAAATGCTTGAAGCTAATATTGTTACTACGCCAATCTCTAGAAGTATTCATATTACCCTATCTGATAGTGCTAATCTTAGCAACGACACCGAGTATTATTAAGTTGTTGGAAGTTTATAATATTTGACATTTACTCGTCTGAACATTGTATATGTAGTGAATAAATTATCTCAATTTATACATAAGCTTGCTTTCAATCATTGAACAACCGTTAAACGTCTTCTTCAATACTTAAAGGACACTATTAATCATGACTTATTTTTCTGAAAGGACTTTCATTTGTTAATTCATACATTTTTTTTGATGTCGATTGAGCATGTAATAAGGATGATATGATATCTACAAGTACTTATATCGTATTTCAAGTCATAATCTAATCTCACGGAGTTCCAACAAACAATGCTCTATTGCAAGATCTTCTACGGATGTTGAATATCGAACAATTGTTTCTATAGCTATTAAACTTTGTTAGATTCAATCATTGCTATATGAATTATTTGTCACAATTTTTGATCCTCCAACTATATAATATCGAGGTAACAAATGTATGTAAGTTTAAAATAATGAGTCGTGTGTCTCTCATGTCTCATCTTCTGATCAATTTGCATATGCTCTTACGAAGTCTTCAATTCCTTTTATTTTGGCCTAAGATCGGTGTCTTCGATAGGAGCATCATATTATGAGACAATATTGAGAAAGATATTATTGAAAAAATAAATTATCATAAAATTATCATAATCCTTTCAATATTTTGATATTATATTATTATGATTTTAAATCATAAAAATTATGATAATATATTATCATAATTCTATCAATAATGAAGATCATGATCTCTTATATTATAAAATAATTTATTATTAATTTAAAAAATTATATAATTAATTATATATATATATATATATATATATATATATATTTACATTCAGCATCAATAATAATTAAATTAATCATTTCTTTTCGAGGAACATTAAGGACTCTTGGATGATCACGCACCTCGAGCTGAAGATCGAGGATCTTACCGGGCCTCTGTGGGGCCGAAGCGCCGACGCCGGATAAGAAGATGTACGAGCTCCCATCATGGCTCGAGATCTCGGATCCATGCTCCGAGTTCGTCTTCGTGTACATTCAAGGTAGAGCTCAAGCTGAAGTTTCGGTGGTCAGACACGCTGAAGCCGTGTGTGATCTGTGAGGACGATTTGCTTGACGACCGGGGACTGTTTAGTCGAGTGCGATCAGCGGTGTGTCACGGGGAGCAAACTTTGGAGCTGTCTTCCTGTTCTTGCTCGGCTCTGTCTTGTCCGTTTGATGGACCGTACATCCACTGTGGTGTGTGGGTCTCATGCTATCTTCACATGCCCGCAGTAAACAGTGTGCTCATCATTGTGCCCAATTCGTCGGATGGTGGCTTGCGGAGACACGTACGTATTGGATCGCAGTCGCATGTCGTGAAGGATCATGCAAAAGAATTAGATGTGCTGCTGTTTATTGCTGTCTCCTATTGTTCTTTAGCTGCCAATTCGCATTGAAACAAGAGAATTTCGAGTAGACTTCTGTTTGGTTGGATTATGATACGGTCGATCGATTTTTATCGTTCATCTGATGTGGTGAAATCGATTAGGATTCTTCTATTCTCCGAGTGTCGTTATATTGAGAAGAATAAAAAAAGAGAGTCACGATTGAATGATTGAACGAGAAGAAAAAAGAAAAGCCTCTCGAGAGTAAAACAATGTTAATATCACATATCAGTTCAGTTCGTTTTGTAGAAACGAAGTATCGCTCTTCAATATTAATTCCTCAAGTTCAACTGAAAGCATGTCTAAAAATATCGCTTTATTAATGTTTATTTTTTATTAAAAAATATTTTTAAATATAATATTATATTTAATTGGTATCGCTTTGTATGTCGATCCTAATTGATCAAATATAATTGTTATTAAGTCGATTTTTATTTGTCCGAGTTGGATATTGATTTAGAACCAACCAAGTTCCTCTTCTTGCTACCGACTCAATTTATCCTTAGTCAAAATTTGATTCTCCCGACTTTGAGGATGTCAAATCTTGTTGACTATATTCTTGACAAATGTTCCTCTAATGTTAAAATTAGTTTAGGGCCCGAAAGGATTCTAAATGAATTCTTATGCACTTGGAGAATCTTTTTATAGTTGACTCGTTACTCTTGTAATTTGTGCTTGGTATGGAAGTAATACTCTCGGGTCTAATTGCGATAGTGATATCATGATATACCGAATCCAGGATATCGTAACGATATGAACGACCTGGTTACAAGATGTAGTAGCATCTTCCTTGTAATACGGAGGTGTCGATCATGCATCAACTACATAACCCTAGGTATCGGATATGTATCGATCACATAACTCTAAGATGTTAGCCATGCAAGTGTAGTTGGTATCAATTATTCCTGTTTCGGTTGCCATGTAGTTCCACTATAGTTGATATTTAATACAAATGCTACCACTAATGGAATTTTTCTCATCTAGAAACCCTATTAACGCGCTCATGATGTCAAGATTGACGTGCTGTTGTTCCCATCAACTCGAGCCAAGGCGCCATTACTTGGATTCATTTTGGGGAACTCTGAAAAGAACCATCATATTATATTATCAAAGATATTGGAGAAGACATCATGCAAAATATAAACTTTTAGCTGATCAAAATCGGCATGGAATTTTCAAAGGCATCAGCCGATCCAATCCACATGTTAGGTTACATGTAAAGATTCTGCGTCATTATCAATGTCAATTTAACGACGTGCCCAAGTTTTCATTGGTCTTAGTCATTTGATGTTGCCTTCAATTTTTTTATTTATCTAAATAAATAAGATTGGAAATATCATATGGTCGAAACCCGATACAAACTTGGGTATAGCTTGATATCTAATCGGACTCTTATCCTAAAAAAATATTTATTGTTCTGATGGTTCGTATTTATTTATTTATTAAAAAG
Source organism: Musa acuminata AAA Group (assembly GCF_036884655.1). Classification (NCBI taxonomy): domain Eukaryota; kingdom Viridiplantae; phylum Streptophyta; class Magnoliopsida; order Zingiberales; family Musaceae; genus Musa; species Musa acuminata. The sequence continues at coordinate 6,043,231 of NC_088348.1, read as the reverse complement.
TAGAAATTTCAATTTTATCTCATGAATCTTTATATCTAAAACATGGGCTTATCTGATAGTAATATATCAAAATTATCGAAGATTATATATTCAAAATTTTATCCAACAAGTTTGAGGATGTTAGCTATTCTATTGTATTGCCAAATGGACTATATAATATTTTCTTCTCGTTTGCATCAATCTCTAATAACTGTCAATATTAACTACTACATTATATATATGTATATATATATATATATATATATATATATATATAAATTATCATCACAATTAAGTTTTGAAAGTATATAGTATCAATTACAGTTTCGGCCAACAATGAGGACAGTATATGGACATACCAACGAGTTCTTATGTTTTACCTAATGAATTTAATTTTGAAAAGATAAATAAAAAAATCAACTTTGAAAGGTGTACGTATAATTTTAAAGGAAAAAATAGGTCGACTCTACTTTGTAAAATAATTAATTTAAAAGTTGATAATGTCAAATTTGATTATCAACTTAGGATATCGAGTTTAATGTGACTTGGCTCTTTTGTTGAAAAGATATTAATAGAAAGAATATTATTGAAATCATTCGTATCTTCCTATAATATAAAAGTTATCTTTTATCAATAATATAGGTTGAAAATAAATAGTTATAATAGGTTGTCTCTACCGATGTCATCTCAAAAAATATTTCATATTTTCAGATATAAAAACTCACTTTTAACATAATAAAAATATTTTTTTATCATTAGCAACTGCACTCATTTATTTTGGGTTACTAATCTAGTTATCGAAGGGATCAGATCGAGAAATCTCTCTCAATCGATCTTCATATAGAGTGATACTTTGAAAGCTCAGTGTTTTTATCTTAGATAATCTTGTATACATAATCTGAATCATGTCAATATACCTTTTTTTCTAATAGATATAATTTGTGCCATTATAAATACTTATAAGGTGACACTGAAACCTACGACACAAAGTAAAAAAATGGTGAAGAGAGGGTCACCGTTTTTATAATACTTCAAGTACGTCACGAGTATTCCGATATTATAAGTTACTCTTTTTTTTTTTACTTATATCGAGTCGATCATAATCGTATTCTGAAATTACCGAGGTAATATATCATGTAAAGATTTGGTATGGATGTGACATACGCATGGGTTGGTCGTAAGGAGATTTGACTAATTTAAGGACCACGTATTGCGATGTAAAGTAAGTATTCACCCTAGCAAAAGACTCACGTCAATCTTCTTCCCATCACAAGTGGGAAATACAATTTCAATTTCAAATACGGCCTATTAGTGTGACAAATGGACGGCCAAAACCATCTTCTCGGTCGAATCTTTTTAAGTCTTGTTGTTCTCTACGACACATAATTCACCGTAGGCATAGTTTTTCAAGCTATATAAATAGTGCCAAAATATGTCATTTGATATGTCCATATCTCTATGGCATCTTTTAGTCGCATTGAGACCCCACAAGAAAAAGAGACTTTATCTCCCGGCATATCTAGATTTTTCTTTGTTTTCTTGTACGTAATAACGAGTAGAAGGGATAGAGAAAAAGACAAGTGCAATTAGATGTTTCTTACCTACACTTTTAATGTGATAGTCTTTAATAGTAAACATGCATTCATGTAGAAGTTAACAAAAAGATTGGAATTGGTTGATGTGTGAGTTAAGTTAGACAAGAGAAGTAAGATTAATCCCATATATTTATTTTCCTTCCTTGTCCCATTAGAACTCTCAAGGAGAAAATGAAGATAAAACTTGCTCATGCATTATCAACATCAAATCTTTATTTGTTTATATTTATATATATACATATATATATTATATTATATGTCTATTTCAGATGCTTTTGCTGAGTTATATTTGTGTAATCTCGATTGCGGTACCTTTTTCTCTTGCGTTATATTTATCTACTAAATTGTTTTCTCTTTTTGTAGATTTTTAGTGAATCTTATTGGATTTGGAGGAGGCTGACCTTTTACTGTGAGGGTGTAATATGGTTGAGGTTTTGTCGTGATCACGAGAGGAAGAAACAAAAGCATGAGGTAGGGAAGGGGGAAGCGCTACGGTGGCTGGGCCCCAACCCTCGCCACATAGCGACACACTTGCCTTGGCGAGACACCATCAACAGCAACATTCTGCTTTGCTTTGCTTTCCTTTGTCTCTCCTCCTGTTCGTGTAATTATCTATCCAATTCTTCGCTTTCGTGGTGTAAAAGGGTGAGGAGTCAGGGAAGAATAGGGAAGACGAGAGAGAAGGAAAAGCGTGACAAGTAACTCAGATATATCTGAAAGCCAGCCTCGGCCGCAGAAGAAGAAAGAGTTGCTCTCTTCCTCTGCCTTCGCTAGCTAGCTGCTGCTCCTCTCTGCCTTCAGAGAGAGACGAAGGGTATCTTCTCGGTTTCCTCTCTGTCTCTGTCCCCGCCTGCTCGTTCCTGAGCCAACTGGTGGTTTGGCCTGCTGCCAGGGTCCTTTGTTCTTTAGTAGAGGTGGGAAGAGTCGAGAGAGAGGATTGTTATGCGTGCCTACATCCACTACTACTCTTCATGTACCAGTGTTTGGGTGTTCCTCTCATTGTTTTCCTTTCTTTGGTAGCTTTCTTGTCTTTAGATTTGGAGGAGGGAGGCCGGAGGTTTTCAGGAGACTTGTGGAAGATTGAGATGCCTAATGACAGAAAGAACAAAACGGAAGATGATGGATTCATGTTGGGTAGTGAGTCTTTCTTCTGTGCCACTGATTCGGACCAGTAACTGATCTTACCACAGACCAAAAGAAGGAACCAGGGTTGACCTACAAAGATCTGATGTTCCTCGGTATCATGGAGGAAGAGCACTGCAGCGACCAAAAGCCACACCCGCCGCTGCAGCAGCGATCATCATCGGCAACGCCAAGCTCGTCGGCTGCTGTTCCTCAGAAGAAGAAGAAGAGGAACCTCCCTGGAAAACCATGCAAGTACCTAAACTTCCACTCGTTACTCGATCCTTTCTCTTATTCCCTCTCTTCGAATCCTGTTTTTAGAGAGAGAGAGAGAGAACAAAAGATCTCTCTCTCTCTCTCTCTCTCTCTCTCTCTCTCTAATATGTAGGTCTTGTGCATGAAGTATGTGGGTTCCTTTTCCTTCAGCTTCATCTTCCATATATGTCAAGTATGAGGAATAGATTGTACGTTCCATCTTAATTACAGATACGGATGCGGAGGTAATAGCTTTGTCACCCAAAACACTGATGGCCACGAACCGCTTCACCTGCGAGGTCTGCAACAAAGGGTTCCAGCGGGAGCAGAACCTCCAGCTGCACCGGCGCGGCCACAACCTGCCGTGGAAGCTGAAGAAGAAGAACCCGGACGAGGTCCGCCGCCGCGTGTACCTCTGCCCGGAGCCCACCTGCGCCCACCACGACCCGTCGCGGGCCCTCGGGGACCTCACCGGCATCAAGAAGCACTTCTGCCGCAAGCACGGCGAGAAGAGGTGGAAGTGCGACAAGTGCTCCAAGCGCTACGCCGTGCAGTCGGACTGGAAGGCCCATTCCAAGATCTGCGGCACTCGCGAGTACCGCTGCGACTGCGGCACTCTCTTCTCCAGGTACCGCCTGCATGCGTCCATTCCTTGAAGCACTCAAAACCTTCACCATATTGCACTGGATTACATGCTCCCACCCACCACAAACAGCCTCCGCTCCGGTGATGCCGATTAGTGTTCCTTTAGTTAGGGCGAGGATCGGATTCAAGATCCAGTTTCTCATGGGAACCATCGCCTCGCTCTCTCTCCTTTGTGTTCACGTGGTGACATGGAGGCAAAGTTTATCAGGTTGATTTGTTGGCTTTCGATTTGGAGATATGTGGGCAATTGGCATGGCTTGGCTTTTCAGGTCCACACCAATTCATAAGGTTGGATTGAGTGGGTAGAGAGATTTAAGTAGCTTTCATGGTTTTGGAATGAGCTCATATAAGGGTTCCGCATTAAATGAAGAGGTTATTTATGGATGGAATTGTTGGGTTGCACATTTGCTGCAAAATATGCCCTTATTGCATTGATTGATGTGTCGGTCCTAAGAATGGGGTTTTCCTTTAATTAGACTCTCCTTTATCGTTCTTCTCTCCTCTTGCTATACCTTTTGCCTGGTAACATCTGACACCTTACTTCTTCTTTTGAGTATATATATATATATACATATACATATACATACATATACGTATACTTCATGAATGTCTTAGGAAAAGAATTGGCCAGTAACCTTCATTTGGAACTCTTGAACAAAGTAAAGAACTAATCTTGAACTGAAAAGGTTTGCATTCTTCCTCACCACTGTGAGATGAGATTAACTGAGCTCTTATGACTTGCTGGAAACCAATGCAGGCGAGACAGCTTCGTCACCCACAGAGCCTTCTGTGATGCATTAGCACAAGAAAACGCAAGGATTCCGACCGGCGCGCACGCCATCGGCGGCCAGTTGTACCCAAACAGAGGCATAACGTCGCACTTCTCATCCTTAGCTCAACCTTCCAACGACCTCCTCCTCCTGCGGGGAAATAGCGGTGCGGATCACATCGACGCCACCACCTCTCGGCAGCCTCAGACATATCACCCGTCCTCATTCTACTTCGGTGGTGGATCTAACCAAGGTTTCGATGAGGACCCGCAGCTGCTTCAAAGCAAGCCCTTCCGTGGCATGATGCAACTCCAAGATCTCCAAACAGTGGCCGATGCCTCTTCCTCTTCTGCTGCGGCCGCTGTCAACGCTTTCAATCTTGGCTTCTTCTCCGGCAGCGGTAGCACGAATGCCCTCAACAGTGCAGGCGGAGGCACTGAGCCGATGACGCTGTTCGCCGGAGACCTCACGAGTAATCACATTAACGATGACGCAAACATATCTTCTCTGTATAACTCATGTATGCAGCCGCAGATATCAGCAAGCTCACTGCTTCAGAAGACCACAACGTGGAGCGGTGGCAACGGCAGCTCATTGCTTAGAGGTTTCGGTACCTCGTACCACAGCTACACATCTGGTGTTAACGATGGAAGTAGACAGAGCTCAGGAGCTCATGTGGAGAACCATTTCCATGACATCATGAACTCCCTTGCTAGTGACCAAGTGGCTGGTTTCAGTGGCTTCAACCCAGGTCTGGGGAACATGGGCGAGGACGGGTTGCGCAGCAACCTATCGGCCGGAGGCATCGGAGGCTCGGACAGATCAACAAGAGACTTTCTTGGTGTTGACAGCATGATTAGAAGAAACATGGTGGGAGGAGTTCAGGAGAGGGAACAGCATCTTGGCATTGGAATGAGATCCATGGACACAGAGATGAAGTCACGAGGTGGGAGACTGCAATAGAACAAGTGTAACTGAACTTAGTAGAAGCAAGTAGCTCATCAAGCTTGATGACAGTGGAGTTGAGCTCTATCTTGGCTGGTTTTATCTTTTAAATCCCATAGCTAATTAATTAGCCGCAGGTGATAGTCTTTACAGACAATTTTTTTCTTTTTTTCTTTATATTAATCGTTGTTTTTGTTTTAAATTTCTGTCTGCTTCTTGAAGTCTTCACTGATCTATGTGCATGCAACAGTCTGATGGTGAGCATATGACATACGGCTCTTACGAGGGAATCAGAGGACTGCAATTGCTTTAATCAGGAAAAGCCGACGTGTTCTGCATGCAGATGTATGTGTGCATGCGCTCGATCAGATCGGTAGAGAACCTGGCACTTTGTTACGAGAAGAATGTCCCTTATATTTCTACGCTATCTTTTCCTACCATCACCCGTAGACCGATGACACTCCTTACCTCATTAAACATCATCATCCTCTAAAAATTAAAAATATATTATAAAAAACTTTATTCATTAAGATAATATATATTTATATAAATTATGTGAGAGATTTTTTTTTAATTATGTACTTAGATCATGCATTAAAATCATATGTTTAACATGTGATTGATCATCTGATGATATATTGATTAAGTATTAGAATATATAAGGAAAATAAATTTATTATTTTATATTTATCTATATTATGATTTTTTATCATGTCCTTTAAGATTAAACTTTATATCAATTTTAGACTGATGTAATTGAAATGTGTTACGGGTCAGAGATCTTGTGAGACAAAGGAACACAATTAATATTTGACAACTTGATCTTTAACAAAGTGAAAGTTGATAATAAAACATTTTATGCATGAGTAGGACTCCGAGTTGATATATAAGTAGGTAGTATTGATATTATCATAGTATACTATAGGCATGGATTGAGAGGTGATGTCAAGTTTGTATAGCAGATTAGTAACCCAGTCAAGTTCTTCAATAGTGGTGGTAGTGGTGGATCTTGCAATTGTATTTTATTTTTTATAACTTTGATTGATTAGATTTTTTTGCAAGGAAGACAATGTAGGCCAATATATATGTTCTATCATTAGTTTTACCCGCTCAATCAACACCGATAAAGATATAAAGATGAATTGATGAGTGTTTACGAAGAAAAAGTTCATGATTAAGAGTCCCTTTAAAATATCATAAAACATATTTTAGTATAGACCAATGCATTGTGGATGACTGATGTAATGTTTAGATATGTAAGAGATAAATATTGTAAAAAACCAAGTATCGATATTGTGTGGGATCCGTAGTAAGATTATCGTCATATAATTTGAGTGACTCAATAGTGGAGAGTGAGGTGGCGACTAAAGATATTAAATATCATATGATGAGATATAAGGTGTTAGAGCTTAATATTCGTCTCCAGTAAACTATTTTAATGATAGACCGGAAGAAGTTCTTGATTATCTTTCCAAAATTGGTAAAGATTACGATGACTTCATATTTATATTTGAGATGATATAACCATGTATATTTAGTAAAATAATCTACGAAAATGATATAAAATCTAAAATTATCAAAGGAAATGGTTGGAATAAGGTCTTAGACATCAATATAAATTATTTCAAATAGTTTAGAGTATGATTTGAAAGGCATTCTAAAAAGTAGTATGTGACTTTTATTACTAAGACAAGTATCACAATGAGGTGTAATTATACTTGATTTGAAAATTGAAAGAAAGTAATGAGAAATTAGTTGTTATTGAATAAAAGATGATATTTGACTAAGGCAATGATGTCACACATCGATTTAGAGTAGCATCTGAAGCAATAACAATTAGTTATCTTTATTCTAGCTTCCAACTAAGGATGTTCTTGTGCTCAAATCTTTTATAAGAAATGAGTTAGGAAATAATTAAATATATGTATTATTTTATTTATAGAATTGAGAAATAAAAATAAGATTTTTTTTGCTGTGATGTGCACGTAAAACATAATCAAGTGTAAAAGTCTTTGTGCGTGAATAAAGTGTTGTAGAATTAGTATGAGTGATAGGGATTTCATTACCATCATTAATGATGATGTCTTCATTATCTTCATAGTCAATGTAGATAGATAAATTCTATAAATTAGAAGTGATATGATGAGAAGAATAAGAGTAACAATCCAATTGCTTAGATAAGTAGTCAGAATAATCTTGATGTTTGCTTAAGGTCACTTCGGTATAGCAATAGGCTTGGGTCAAGATCGATAGACTTTTACTTTGTATCCAATTTTCTCACAGAGTTGATAGATGACTTTTTGTTGATTATTATTATAGGGATGCTAAAATTGCTAATAGTTATAGCTGAAGTTATTTTTGTAATTGTTTGGGTTAAAGATGCCACTATGGTTGGAGAGATGCTAATATAATGGATGATGTCAAGGAGGCATACTATTTAATCTTTTATTAAAGTTCTTATTATTTTGTTTATTTTTTCTTTAGATTTTTTATTAAATTGAGCTGTGATAGTTGATCATGTCTTCCTCTCTTCTCATTTCAGACATGTTTCATAATTAATCAACTTATCATATAGTTTTTCAAATAATATTGATGAGTCACGTGCTTGAATTGCTATCACTAGTTCCTTAAATATCTTCTAGGCCATTAAGAGTATTAACAATTGCTTCTTCGTCACTCAAGAGATGACTTATTAAAGTTAAATCATTTATAATAATTTTTAGATTTTATATATAATTAGCAATAGTACTTCCTCTTATATTATTTTAATTAGAGTAAATGAAAACTTAGTATACGAGTACAAGAACGATTGACGATGGTGGTTTGTAACTTGGATCATACTTCTGTTATAATGTTATATGAAGAGATTAGTGGTACTATGGAGTCAGCAATTGAAACTTGAATGATTTGTAGAATGAGATAATCTTATTGTAGCCATAACTTTTGATCTAGATGTTCCTGTTCTCTTGATATTTTGATATTTATTGATAGATAACTAAGAGAGTCATTAATATAGCCTAATAAATTATATCCAAAGAAAAAATTAGTGAATTTATAAGGAAATCTAGAGGCAACATCACATGCGTAGCGGAATAATAAAAAATAAAAATCCTCAAATTTCTCATAAATTATATTCATCATCGTGAAAAGATTGATGCGCAAAATCCACAAAACTAAAAACTGCGCATATGAAAGATTGCGTTTTACCTAGGGAGATCGCATATCCCTGAATCCCTACAGATTTGTATGAGAGGATGAAGGAAGTCAAACGTCCTCCTCTCTAGCGGTGATCCACTTAGTAGGGCTGTGACGATGCTCCTTAAATCTGGTGATCCACTTAGTAGGGCTGTGACGATGCTCCTTAAATCTCTGGGTTGCTATCTGAGGAAGAGAAGGGAAGAGGAGAATATGAGGTGGCAACCAAGAGACTCTAGCCTATGAGTCTTTGGTTCCCTCCTATTTATAGAGGGCCCCTATCAACTTAACCATAATGGATCATGCCATATTGGATATTGGATCTTCATCCAACTACCCAAGCCTCTTAGATTAGTGAATCTTTATCCAATAATCTCTCATTGGCTCTTATTTGATCTCATCCATATGACCCAATAATTCATGGGCTTATTGGATATTCAATACGATATGGGCTCTGGCAGATATTTCATATCCGAACCTTTATTTGTCGCGACGCCTATCATATGTGTGTGACCCTTTATGCCCAATATTGAACTAGCCATGAATCATACGTGTCAGAACATCTTTTGGCTCAATAAATTATTATCTTCATAAATTGCAAACGTACTAAACCACTACGCTGCAATCGTTTAACGATACAGGGGAATCCAATATATTAGAATTGTTTATCCTCAGTTACGGTATATCTATAGTCTCTTATCTATCTAATATCTCGGAGATTGTATACCAGGCATAGTACTATCATGCCCATACAGTTTCTACTCGAGTCTCGCTCTGATCGGATTTTCATTGAGAACACTTTCTCTCTTAATCCGAAAGACCTTGGCCAAGGATTTATCTGAGCAAGAACACATGAGATATTTTTCTCATGACACTGAGAGCATATTATCCTTTATTGACACTCAATAGCCCTCGTAAGATTGGCTACAACTCCTTGGTGTCTAAATCTAAGAACCAGATATACTATTGGGACAACAGAATTGTTGTCTGACAACGAGGTATCATTAACCATTCAGCATTCCATAAGCGGATCAATCAGTAAACTCATTCTCCAATGAGCACTTGCACTGTATCCCTAGTGTCTCCACATGAGTAACTATAAGACCAAGTCTCCATCATATGAACGGGTATATAACATACTAGTATCTTCAGTTATCTCGATGTCCCTCTCGAGTAACCTATGACTATGATTATTTAGGATCTATGTTTAAAGGCGAACTGGTCTTATTATCATGATCTCATCACGATTCGATTCTTATTGCACAGATCCATAGATATCACAATATGTATATCTATATATGCAATAAGCAATATAAAGTGATAAAATATCAAATAATATAATGAGCAAAAAGAATATGTATCATGTCACATGTGTCATCACTCACATGATTAGCTTGTATGGCACCTATGACTAGCAATATCCTACTTGACCTAAAGTCAATTACCTATCTGTCTGATCCCCATCGGACCCTTGTGAGGCTCAAAGACCATCTGAGACAATGACTTTATTAGTGGATCTATGATGTTATCTTCAGATGGAACTCTTTCCATTACTATATCTTCTTGGGTCACGATATCTCTAATCATATAGAACCTCCTCAAAATGTGCTTAGACTTCTTATAGGACCTGAGTTCCTTTGCTTGAGCAATTGCCTCGTTGTTATTGTAATATAATGGAATCAGCTTCTTGTTGCCCGACACGACTCCCAAATTTATAATAAACTTATTTATCCAGACTCCTTCATTTATTGCCTCTATTGCAGTAATGTACTTCATATTTATGGTTGAGTCAATAGTAGTTTCTTGCTTGGAACTCTTCAATCATACTGCTCCTCTATCCATGGTGTACACATATCCCGAAGTGACTTACTATCATCGACATTAGATTAGAAACTTGAGTTTGTATAGCCTTCAACCCTGAGGCTACTACCTTCATATACTAGTAAAAGATCATTAGTCCTTCGCAAGTATTTAACGATATACTTTACTGCAAAGCATGCACTATATCAGACTTAGTACATAGTATGATATACATGATAGACTCTATTGCTGAGGTATAGGGTATCCTATCTATGTTCGCAATTTCTTTATGAGTCGTTGGAGATATACTCATAGAAAACGATATCTCATGTCTCATCGTTATGAGACCTATCTTGAAATTTCTCATACCAAACATTTTGACAATGGTGTTTATGTACCTAAACTGGGACAAGCTAAGCATCCTTTTGGATATATCTCTATATATTCGAATCCCCAAGATATATGATACTTTCTCTAAGTTATTCATGGAGAAGTGTCTAGATAACCAAGCTTTACTGTAGATAGCATTCATATATCATTCCTAATTATCAGGATGTCATCCACATATAACACCAAGAAGGTGATAGCGCTCTCACTTATCTTCTTGTACATACAAGGCTCATTTTCATTTTTGACGAAGTCATAAGATCTAATTGCCTCATCAACTCTTATGTTCAAATTTCGGGAAGCTTACTTCAGTCTATAAATGGACCTAAGAAACCTACACATCTTATTTGGGTAGTCCTTGAATATAAATCCCTCAGGTTGTATCATATATACCTCCTCCTCGAGATTGCCATTGAGGAACGCGATTTTCATATCTATCTATCAGATCTTATAATCATAATGTGCTGCAATAGCCAATAGAATTCAAATGGATTTTAGCATGGCTACTGGTGAGAATATTTCGTCATAGTCAATAGATTATTTTTGATGATATCCATTAACCACTAGCCTTACTTTATAGGTCTCTACCTTTTTTATCTACTCTGATCTTTTTGTTCAAGATCCATTTGCAACCAATGGGTGTAATATCCTCTGGTGCATCAATTACATTACAAACCTTGTTAGAGTACATATAATCCATCTTAGAATTTATGGTTTTTTATCACTTCCCGAAGTCTATACTCGTAATAGTCTCCTCGTAGGTACGAGGATCAATATCCTCAACATCTTCTCCTCTAATATGCCCCACATATCTCTCAGGAGGATGAGATATTTTGTTGGACCTACGTAAAGTTGAAACTTATGTGCTAGGCACTTGAATATACTTGGGTTGTAGATTGGTGCTTGAGTCAGGTTCTTCAACCTTGCTTAACTCTATCATACTCTCATTGTCTCTTCCAAGAACATGTTCATTCTCAAAGAACACTGCTCTCTTGGCTACAAAGACCTTTTTGTCCTCGGGATGATAGAAATAATACCCATAAATTCCTTGGGGTATCCCACGAACTTGCATCGCTCCGCCTTGAATTCCAACTTATCGGGTTATATCTTTTAACATGAGTAGGGCAACCTCAAATCTTAACAACCTTAAGATCGGATTTCTTTTCTTTTCACATCTTAACAACTTATAGATACTACCGACTTAATTGAAACTCTAAGGTATATCCCTAGAATGAGATGGTTAGGTCGGTGAAGCTCATCTTGGACCGCACCATGTCTAGCAATGTAGGATTCCTCCTTTCAAATATACTATTGAGCTGAGGTGTATAAGGATGTGTCTATTGGGATAGAATCTCACGGTCCTATAACAATTACAAAACATATTAACATGGAAATTCATAATAATATACATGAAATCCTATAATAATTACGAAACATATTAACACAGAAGCGTACCTGATGAATCCATCTGAGTATTTTGGTTTAATTGGTGAATTAGCTTTCCAATTGCTTAGTATCTCTAAGAACTTTTTATTTCTCTTTGACGGGTGAAGAAAAATCTAAAAAATTGATACTACAATCAGGGACCACAACCCTATTTATAGAAATGCCCCAAGATGTTTCATATTCCTAACTTGTCTTGTCATCAAGTCAGGATGTTTCATATTCCTAACTTGTTTCATCATTAAGTTAAAAATATAACTTGTGGTATCCACACAATTAATTTTCATAATAATTATTCCCTTATCCAAATAATTTTATTTTAATTAGATCACTTTAATTTTGACTAATCAAAATAATGATTTAACATATTTAATTATACATGTGTGACCTAAAAATTCTAACATGGATCTTAGGCACCGATGAGTTTGACAGTTGACAAGAAGGTGATAAGGACGCTAGTGAAAATACTAGATAATAGGTAGTAGCAGCGGAGGGAATACCCGCTAAGTATAATGTATAATAATGAAGGATTGCTAAAAAAGCTAATCAAACACTAGAAGAGGTTGATTATATGAACAAAGTAAAGTAAATATATTATAAAAGACTCGCGCTAAGAGATCAATAGAGAAGAGTCATGTGTCTTTATCTTTGGTGCAATGATAAAATTCAAAAATGAGAAGCAAAAACTAATAATCGTAAAATAACAATAAGGAGAGTGAGAAAGACAAATAACAATCGTTATATCAGGAAGATAACGAACAAAATGAGTCTTGCTTAAAACAAGAATGCTTTGAAGAATTTATTATAATAAGGATATGTATATTTATACATTATAAAAAAAATTTAATCATATGTTTAAATCATATATTTAAATTTATGATTATTCTTAAATCATAAATTAATTAAAGATTAGAATATATAAAAATATAAAATTATTATACTATATTTATTTTTCTATTTATCTATTATCATGGTCATTTATAAAATATAACAGTCACCAAAAGGCTGTGCCATCTTTCCACCATTTAGGTAAGTGGAACATTTAAAATTAATTTCGACTTCTGAGTTTGAATTAAATCGTGCACTCAAAGAAGACCGTGATGATTGTATATAAGCTGTACGAGAACTGCGTAGGGGAACACTTCTCCGCCGCCCCACCGCACCTTCCACGTGACTCGCCCAAGTCAAAGCGGGTCCCGCGTCACTCCCGTTGCCACGCGTCGATCGACTACCACGCGGGTCGCCCGCGTCGGCGTGTCGACGGTGACCATGTGGCAATGCGACCCGTCCAACACGACGGTCACTCACGCCGCCCCAGATTTCACCTCCACGTGTTCCCTCCTCATTCGCCGCCAAACCATCTCCGTGATAACCCTATCTCGAGGTCAAAGCTGACGTCAGATCAAGCGGATGAAAGGAGCCTCCTCCGGGTAGTGACAGTGAAAGTAAAGGGTTAATGGTTCCATGAACTCTTAGATTCTTCGGTGCATTCCACAGTGTTATAGAATCTTCGTGCGCGTTTTGGATGGTTCAGCGGATTACACCTTCTTGAACAGAGCGCTCCTTCTTAAGCCATCTGCTGAGTGCTGCTTAGCCAGTCCTTATCTGGATTTCCACCTTTGATGTTTGATCGCTCTACTCCATGCATCGAAGGAAGAGATCGTGAGGCATTCTTGTGGTCTGTGGTCTTGTAAGATGGCACTCATGTTGTTGCCGGCGATCGCGCCTGCAGATATATCTGTTGGCCTTGGATTTACTGAAGCGGTTCGACAAGGAGAAAGGTCACTGGGAAAGGTCTTTACGCCGAGACGAAGGCGGAGATGGAATCTGCAATCACTCTATGCTGATTCTAAGTACGCATGCGTGGAGTTTGAGCCGGAGAACACCATGGGTTTGCCGCCTCCATTATCGAGCCTGGTGACCAGCACAGCAGCAGAGGCTGCAGTCTCTTTGGAGCAGAAGGTTTACGATGTGATTCTGAAGCAGTCATCCCTGGTGAAGAAGAAGCCGGCGTTAACTACTGCTCTCGATGTGAAGCCGGACTTGGCGATCCCTGGATCTTTGAGCTTGCTGAAGGAGGCTTATGACAGGTGTGGAGAAGTCTGTGCAGAGTACGCCAAGACCTTTTAGCTGGGTTAGATCTCATACCAATTACTTGATCATATACATTTTTTGGTCTGCATGACAAATCATGAAGAGATGGCCTTGATTCTTCAGACATGAAATTTTCATGCATCTTTGTAGGAACACTGCTCCTGACTCCTGAGAGGAGGAGAGCAATCTGGGCAATATATGGTAAATTCTTGATAGAATTACTAGCTCTAATAAGTTTAAGTTTCATTACACGCCACTGAACTGAACTGCTAAGTGACGCAATCATGTTTCAGTGTGGTGCAGAAGAACAGATGAGCTTGTGGATGGGCCAAATGCTTCCCATATCACACCAACAGCGTTGGGCAGGTGGGAGTCGAGGCTGGAGGATGTCTTTGCAGGCTGCCCATATGACATGCTCGATGCAGCTCTTTCTGATACTGTCTCGAAGTACCCTGTTGATATCCAGGCATGTCTCCAACCCATATAGAAGTGCATCGACTGTGTGCATATGCATCAGTTTCGTTGGTGCTTGACGGTAACAGTGTTCTTGTTTCCAGTTGCAGCCGTTCAGGGACATGATCGAAGGAATGCGAATCGATTTGAACATGCCAAGATATCAGAACTTCGACGAACTCTATCTTTATTGCTATTACGTCGCGGGAACTGTTGGACTGATGAGCGTCCCTGTCATGGGAAGCGCTCCCGAGTCGAAGGCGACGGCAGAGAGCGTTTACAGGGCTGCTTTGGCTTTGGGCATCGCCAACCAGCTCACTAACAGACACGGGGACGTCGGCGAAGAGTGAGTCATGATCCACCAGCCTCTCTTCTCTCTGCATGCGTTCAACTCACGGGTGATTTATCGATCAGTGCTAGAAGAGGAAGGATCTATCTGCCGCAGGATGAGCTGGCTCGGTTTGGGCTGTCCGACGACGAGATTTTCGACGGCAAGGTGACGGACAAATGGAGGAGCTTCATGAAGAACCATATTAAGAGGGCGAGGATGTTCTTCAGAGCAGCAGAAGATGGTGTGAGCGAGCTCAATCAAGCCAGTAGATGGCTGGTAAGATCGATGCGTTTCATTGATTTCATTACTGTCATAGCGATGAACTATTTGCCATTACCCGATGCAAGGTTGGGCTTCTCTGCTGTTGCATCAGCAGATCCTCGACGAGATCGAAGCGAATGACTACAACAACTTCACGAAGCGCGCTTCTGCGAGCAAAGCAAAGAAGCTGATGGCTCTGCCGGTGGCGTTTGGTAGATCGCTCGTCACGCCATCTTCTCTAAGGCAGTCAAGCTCAGCAAAGACACGATTAGAAGGAAACCTGTGTCATTGGATCGAACCACCCACATCAGAGAAGAAAATGTTGTAATCTTCCATCTTGTTGATGGGTACATACAATCACGCAAGTGAATTTATGTACGTCAATGTGAAACGCATGTTTGGTTGCGGGTCTCATTTGGATTCAGTATATTCTTGTTTATTTGATGTAGCAATGCCACAGGGAGAGTCAATTCAACAGTTGGATAAGATTAATGTTGGAGACCGTTCTTCATCATTTATTTTTTAGAAAAATAAAATAAAAAACTAGGCTAAAAAATAGCCCTGCCGACAAATCCAAAATGCAATGCCAAGTGTGCATATGTTTATGGTTATAAATATGTTTTCGTACGACATGGCAGATCGCGGTCAATGTTTGGAGACGTTGTGCTCTGCGCCACTCGAAACACATCCAATTTCTAAGTGTCTAGACTTCATCTTGGTGTCGAGCAATGGCAATGATCCTCAATTTCCTTGTCACGAGATATATCGGAGAAATCGCAGACTTCGTTGAGAGAGAGGTATGCGAGGTTCTCGGCGTGAAGAAGGAGATCGAAACGCTCCACCGGAGGCTGGAAACCATCAAAGGTTATCTTCAAGATGCAGATCGGAAGAGGCATGACAGTGCCGCCATCGATGCCTGGGTGAGGAAGCTGAAAGATGTCATGTACGACGCCGACGACGTTATGGATCTCTGCATGATGGAAGGTGGAAGATTGTTGGAGGCTCCGCGATCCGCCTCCGCAGTAAGCTCTCCTCTCCGCTTTGTTTCTTCCTGCTTTCGGTGCGCCAAATACCGCCATGAAATCGCAGGCAGAATCAGAGCACTTGACGATCGGCTGAAGAAGATGGCAGAGGATAACTCCATAATATCTACACTGCAGCTCACAATCCAAGTACCCCAAATCTACGAAACAGTCTCACACGCGACATCTCACTTGGAAGTCAAGGGGGACATTGTCGGGGCACAAATCGAGATTGCCGCAGAGAATCTCATCGGTCGCATACTCGAGGAAGACCAACAAAAGTGTCGTGTTTTTGGGATTGTTGGGATGGGTGGAATCGGTAAGACCACTCTGGCACGTAAAATCTTCAACGATGAAAGGATCAAAGATAACTTTCCCATCAGAAAATGGTTGTACGTCCCCAAAAATTATTCCGACACCGATCTGCTCAAGGAGCTAATTAGGTGTGTAGCAGAAAGATCCGAAGGAGGTGAACCTAAAGCCGAAACCTTTAAGGGGAAAAGTAGAGCAGAGTTGGAACCAAAACTCGCATCTCTTCTCACGAGCAATTTCTTTCTCGTATTGGATGATGTATGGAGTGCAAATGTTTGGACAGATTTGCTCAGGAGACCAATAATTACAGGAGAAGCTAGCAGTACGATCTTAGTCACCACGAGAACAGTGAACGTGGCAAAAATCATCAAGTGCAGATACACCCACCCGGTGGAGAAAATGGATGAAGAGAGTGGATGGAAATTGCTTCGAAAGATAGTGTTTGAAGCTGGGGAGGAGGCCGAGATCGCTGGGTTGGAAGATACAGGTACCAGAATAGTCGAAATGTGCGACGGCCTTCCTCTTGCAATCAAGGCCATGGGAGGTGTTCTGATTCCCAAAGAAAAAACCAAAGCAGAGTGGGAAAACGTCCTCCGAAGTGATGCATGGAGCATGAACAGAACTGACAAAGAATTACCGAGGGCTTTGCACTTGAGCTACGAGGACTTACCACCTCATCTGAAACAATGCTTTCTCTACTGCTCTCTGTACCCTGAGAAAAGCGACCTGTACTACAAGGAAATTGTTCGGCTTTGGGTAGCCGAAGGCCTTATTCTAAAACAAGGAGATCGGTTGGTGGAAGACATAGCCGAGGAGTACTATCGGGAACTGGTTTGCAGGAGCCTTCTGCAAGTGAATCCATCTTACGCAGATCACAGTTACTTCTCGATGCATGATCTTTACCGGACTCTCGGTGCAAATTTGATGCAAGAAGAAGGCATTTCTATCGTTCATGGTCGAACGTTCACCACAAACACCAACACGAAGATTCGAAGGTTGTCGGTGTCCAAAATGGGGCGTAGATTAGAGCTGCCTGATGAAGTTATGAGACACAAGTGTTTGAGGACTTTAATTCTTGCGGACTCCTTCAACACCCAGACGATCGAGGAGAATTTGCTCAGAAGTCTACCACATCTGCGAGTGTTGGATCTGACTAATACATCAATCGAGGGAATTCCAGATTTCATCGGGGATCTGTTGCATCTGAGATACCTGAATCTTAATGGAACAAGCGTACAAGAGATACCGGAATCCATAGGCCGCCTTGCGAACCTCCAAACTTTGAATGTCTCTGAGTGCGAAAGCTTGCGCAAGCTTCCCATGGCCATCACCAGGCTGCACAATCTGAGGTGTCTTCATATGGAGCAAACTCCACTGACTCACATACCGAAAGGGATCAGGAAGCTAGACAAAGTTAACAACCTTCAAGGATTCGTCGTCGGCCATGAGGACCCGACGAAGCCGGGACAGGGGTGTGCCTTGGAGGAGCTGCAGTCTCTTTGCAAGCTAAGCTGTCTGAGCATATCCAGTCTGGAGAGGGCGGTAGCGGGCGCATCCGTGCTTGCGGAGAAACCTTTTCTTAAGGAGCTAACTTTAGGTTGGACGCCGCCGGCAGGCGGGGAAGATGAAGACGAGGACGACGGAGATGCGGATGATGGTGAGGACAGAGAAGACGAGGAGGACAAAGGAGATAACACCCGGGTCGAAGGAGCAACATGGAGCGAGGACCAAATCCAGGGAGCCGAGAAGATATGCAATGAACTCTCTCCTCCATCGAGTCTACAAGATCTTGCCTTGGAACAATTCCCTGGTCGGCAATTCCCGAGCTGGATGATGTCAACCTCACTCGGCGAATTGTTCCCTGACCTGTTGTTCTTGGAGCTCTCCGACTTCCCGTCGTGCATGGAGCTGCCCCCCCTAGGCACGTTGCCCAAGCTGAAGTTTCTCAATATAAGCGGGGCGAAAGCCCTCAAAACAATCGGGCCCGAGTTCGTCGGTCACAGCTCGCTGGCGTTTCCCAAACTCGAGACCTTGCAATTCATCAACATGCCTAAATGGGAAGAATGGTCATTAGGCTGGGCGGAGGAAGCCGGCAATGGAACGCAGCTGAAGCTGCTTCCCAATTTGAAGAATTGTCTCCTCAAGGACTGCCCGAAGCTGAAAGCTCTCCCACAAGGCCTGTCCTATGCTACCAACCTCAAGGGGCTGTCCCTGCGGCAAACTTACGAGCTGAGAGAGATCACCAATCTCCCCTTGGCTGACAAGCTCGAGGTCACAAATAACATGATGCTGAGTAGAATATCCGACCTCTCCGCGGTGAAGTACCTGAAATTGTACTACGACTGCCCGAGTCTGGAGAACGTCGAGAACCTCCACTCACTGCGCCACCTGTTCGTGAAATGTCCACCGACGATGACGCACCTTCCGCCCTGGTTGTCGGGCCTTGTCGATGAGCGGCAAAGCGCTCCGGCGGCTCAGTGGAGCTTCCGCAAGTTCGAGTTGCAATGCAATTTAGTGCTGCTGAAGAGCTGCCTCAGGGGCCACCAGAATTGGCATATCATTCAGCGGATTCCAAATGTCAAGATCCAAACATTTTCTGGGAATGAATACATACGGTATGTCAAGGATACGGACATGTACGATACTAATGTGTTGCAATCTTAATTAATCTTTTTGATTATTGCATGTACAATGATGGAAGAAATTGTGCACCAATGTGAAATCCAATTACTTATGAGGAAGCATTGCATGATGCTTGCTGCATATCTACTTCTGCAATATTTTAAATTTTATAGATTTATTATTATAGTTAATATATATAAATTGAGCTCGTTGGCATATAAGACGTGGAAACTCAAAAAGAAAACAATAGCCATTCAAACTATCAACAAACTCCATATGAAAGTAATATAGAATATTTTAGATATTTAATTTTGTTATTTTAAAAAAATTCTCTGATACTTATAATTAATAGTAAACTCAAGTGTAGTAGAAGGATGGTAAAAGAAGGATATATGTGTAATGAATATGCATGAGTATGCTGTTTTAAAAGGGCAATTCCTCCCTCCCAAAGCTTTGTGTTATCACTTTTTTGTATGGGTTAATTACATATTAGTTATCTCTAGTATCTCAAACCTTAAACTTAAAAAATTATATTTAAATCCTTATGGTTATAAAAATAAAAATATTTAATTATATTTAATGAAAGATATAATGCATAACAACACGTACATGAATAACAAGAAAACAATGAGCAAAAATATAATTTTAATTATGGTAGTGGATGGTTGTTATAGTGGTAATCGGCGACAACGACGCGGTGATCGACGTTGTTGATATCGATCTGAACATCGATGATGAGGAGGAAGAGCGGTGAAGCATCTACATCAATGCCGGAGGAGGAACAGGAGGGAGGTGAGACATCTATGTTAGCGCCACACCGCTTTGCCTCCCCTTTCTCCTCCAACATTGCTCTGCATTTGCATCAACACTAGAGGAGGAAGAGAAGGCAAGTGAGGCATTTATGTCGGCGTTGTGCTCGAATTCTCAAACGATCTCTTCGTCTAGTGGCACAATGGATTTGAGGAAGGGGTGATGGGGGACGAGAAGAAGAGAGAGGTTGCAAGTGAGCTTGCGAAGAGATGTGCCTACTTTGAGCTCTTAACATTTAGCTAGTACTTGAATGATGCATATGACCCTACCACAACAATGTGGTCGCAGATCTGCTTCTGGATTAGCTTTGCCTATGACTAAAGGGGATTTGATTGAATAATGAAGACTGATCACCACACAAAATGGAGGCCCGAAGAGTATAAATCTAATGATGGGAGAGATAACAAACCCTTATCCTCCTTCCCGCTCATTGTGTCTATCGTCGTTATCTTTTTGATACTCTCCCCCACCACCATGGCGTCGGATGTGAGCAAGAATGAGAATGAGGGTTTGTTGTCTCTCCCACCATCAGATCTATACTCTTCAGGCCTTCATTTTGTGCGATTATCAGTTCTTACTATCAAATTGGATCCCCTCCGATCGTGGGTGAAGCTAATCTAAAAGCAGGTCGACGACTACACCGTTGTGGCAGAGGTGTATGCGTCGTTCATGTATCGACTAAAGCTTAAGAGTTCAAAGAAAGCGGCTCTTTGTCGAGCTCGCTTGCAACCTCTTCCTCGTCGCCATCCACCACCCCTTTCTTGAACTATTGTATCATTATTCTAAGCGATCGTCTGAGGATTTGAGTATAGTGTCGATGCAAATGCCTCACCTGCCTCCTATTCCTCCTCCGACATTAACATAAATGCCTCACCTCCCTCCTCTTCCTCCTTTGGCGTCGACGTTGATGCATCATCGCTTTGCCTCCTTTTTTTCTCTTGTCATTGATGTTCGGAGCAACATTGGTACGGCCAATCACCTCGTCGTTATCACCGACTACTGCTACAACGGCCACCCCACGACGCCATCATCTAGTACCATCATTAAATTACTTTTTTTTTCTATTATTTTTGTGTCATTCATGCATATATTGTCATGTGTTGTATCTTCCATCGATAAAGCCAACGACGTTAGAGTAAATGAGGTTAAATATTTTACTTTTATAACTATAAAAATTTTAATATAAATTTTATAAATCTAAAGACTGAGATGCTAAAGATGTCTAACTACAGGGGATAATATGTAATTAGCAATCTTTCTGTAGAGTATTTTTTTTATTTATTTCTATAGAACGTTCCTTATTTTCTAAGAGATGAGATTACCCATAGCCTTTGCCTCGTTATGCACTATCTTCATCTTGTTGTGAGGCCTTATCGCCCTTGTCCATCACTCTCACCCTTGTCGTTGGGAGAGATAGATAAGAGAGAGGGCAAACGAACATGAGCGATGTTGGAGAGGAGGGAGTTATTTTTATCGAATGATGAGATGACAATGTGGATGAAGGTGATAGTGTCTTCACAGATCAGGGTAAGAATAAGAGCGATAAACAAAAACAAAATCTATAGGATAAAAGCGATTATATGAGATGACGATGCAAAGGCAACATGTGATAGTAAAGGGCAGAGATAATCATAACGAGACAAACAGAGACAGCGTTCGATGAGATGAAGATAATAAAAAATTTTATTTTATTTTAAATAAGAGCAATATATGTGAATAAACAAAAAAAAGAAAAAAAGTGAAAACACGAGTGTTTTAAGGGAATTTGCCATTTTAAACCTTCTGAAGCATTGATATATAAACCCTCCTTATTTCCCTTATATTCATTTTGGGTTTGTGATTGGGCGGGCATTTAACGATGGCTATCGTCTGGCGTGCGTTCTTTGGGGGGTTATCCTCTTTCTTCACCTCTCTTCCATCGACTCCTCCATGGCCTCCTTCGTCTCTCCGTCTCCTCCCCCCACGCACTCCCCTCTCTCCTTTCGCGTCCGCTCTATCCCATCTCCTTCTCTCTTCCTCCTCCATTCCCTTCCCTTGGGTCCTCGTCTCCGCTCTGCCGCGCTGATGCTTCATGCCAAGATCCGGGCAGGCCCCGCTAGGGCAGCTGCCGATGATCCCAAGGCCGGGGTGGCCGTCTACAAGCCGAGATCCTATGAAGTTCTCGTCTCCGACGCCGCTCGGTCCCTCGTGTGTGCTGTCGACGATGGCAAGACCCGTCTCGAGATCGATTTCCCGTATGTCTAATGCACAGCTGACATCTCCCAGTTCATTATAAGATTAAATCAAAGTAAAGATTTACTTAAAGAACCTCTTAGCGAGATACTGATTAGAAAACCAGCGATTATAGTTTTGCTTTGCGGGAAGTATTCTAGTGTTGCGTTTCTTTTAGAACGACTATGTAGTTGATTGATCCTTCTTCTCTAACACCTTTTTTGTTTCTTCATGTTTTACTTGGATAAACAGGCCCTTGCCAAGCAGCATTTCGTCTTATAAGGTATGAATATTCTGAGATTTGAATACATTTTGCTCTATGTTTCTTTTTTATTGTTCGATACCTTGAACTGAAAATTGTTGATTGGAAATCAATTAATTGAAGAAAAATATTCTTCTAGCTATAGTCTATAAAGTTCATGATTTAACTTGTAAAGTAGATCAGCTAGGGGAACTAAAGCCTTGTAAGCAACGGTGTCTACCATCATCAGACGCACCTTTTAGGCTCACCCCAAAAAAGCAAAACCATGTAGACTTAACCAAAGCAGACAATTTCTCATGAGGCCTTGTGCTCACGCTGATGACGACAAATGATGATTTATCATCTGAAAATTAATTAATTGAAGAAAAATATTCTTCTAGCTGTAGTCTACAAAGTTCGTGATTAACTTGTAAAGTAGATCAGCTTATTTAGAATGAAAGAAAATTTATATCTTTTCCGCTCGTCTTATAGACCATCTATTATCGAGCATAGCAATTGATGGATTATTTATACTTGTGCATGCATAATGTTGTATAGATAAAATGTCATGTTTTTTAGTATGATATTTATGCTTTAAAAGTGAAAATAAGACATAGCATTACATATGTGCCAATAAAAATCAATACTAATTTTGAAGTTCAAGAATTGCAATTGGTTACTTGCATATTATTGTTGAGCTATGCTTACTTTAAACAGTTGGGAATTAAGTCTTGTTGCATTCATCCAAACCTGCACTATCATTTCTGTTTTTGAGGACAAAGGTTTTCTAGTTATGACTTGGTTTCATAAGATTCTAGATATAGCTTAAAGATTCCATGCAATACATGAAACTAGAAGGCAGAAAATTTCTGGTTACCATGGTAAAGATTCATGTCATAGGTTAGATTCTTGTGGATTTGTGCAAAGTGATGACTTTATCAAATTTCTTTGTTATTCAGGGAAATTCAGATGAGTTTATTGATGCAAACATCCAACTTGTGCTTGCTGTTGCCAGGAAACTCCAGGAGATGAAGGGGACCAGGACTTGCATTGTGAGTTTGATTACATGTTATTTCTTTATTTGTTTTGATCGTATTAACTTTGTCTTTAGAATGTGTGCTAAGTGCATCTCTATTTCAAATTTTGTATCTCAATGTTCATTTGTAATCTCTGATTCATGTTAATGTCATCGAAGTGTTTGCTATATGGATCATGTTGTTTCATGCCTTGGATTACCATTTTATTAATCATGCTCCCTTATGTAATGACTATAATTCCTAGATTATGTAATATTTATAATTGTCCATCACTATAACTGACAATTCTAATGTGTTCTCCAATCATCTCCATACCTTCATGTCCTCACCTTTGCCTGTTGAAAAGAATGTTTTTTTTCCAATAATTATCTTGCCACTCCGCCCCACTAATGTACCAGATTCAATTCTGGTGCATGACTCAAATTATCATTATGGTCCTACAGAACAATGTATGTCCATGGCTCGCACATGATTAGCATATGTCTTGGCAGATTCTCTCTTTTGAAGAACGTTTCCAACATACTAATCCATATAATTGGGTTTAAGTTTTTGAATACCATCAATTAGTACTTACATGTAGCGTTGGAAGAAGGTTTCTGTTTGTTACTGGAATTGTCTAATAAAGATTATAATAATAGAAAGCAACTTTTGATGGAATTCAGGTGTTTCCTGACCAGCCAGAAAAGCGCAGGGCTTCTCAGTTGTTTCGGGCAGCTCTTGATACAGTATGATGTTTTTATTTGTTATTCCTACCTGTTGGCAGCAAATCTAACAATGTACCATGTTACAAGTACTTTGCTTTAAGGATTTCTACTCTTAACATGTGTCATTCTTGTTTTGCATATCAGATTGGTAGTGTAACCTTTGGGTCACTAGATGACATTCCCAGTGGGCCTGTCACAAGTTTCTTCAAATCCATAAGAAATACATTGGATTTTGACTTCAATGATGATACTGAAGGTTAGCTTTTTTAATTACAGACTTAAAAATTGCAGGGGAAATGTCATTTTATTTATCCATATATATCAACTACGTGACCATTCTATTTCCAGAGGTGGTAACCAATGCTTGCCAAGCCCATACACTACTGTGGTTGTCCTTTGTCTCTTGAGAAAAGATGTCACCTTTGTAGTTTTGTTCTTGTGCAAGTGATGTAACATTATGCCTGTGCTCTCAATTAAACTATAGATCATTGAAAGTTGATACTGGGAAGAACTTGTGAAGCATTATATAATTGTATTATGTTTAATTTACAGATCCATGCAGAAGAAAAAATTAGCTTCAGGTAAATTATTTATGGACTACTTTTGTGCTCATCATGATTGCTTACTTGCTTATAAGATACTTCAAAATTGTAAGATTTAAGTTTGCTGCTCTACTTTATAGGTGCAGAATCTACTTTCAAACTGGATTAATATGCTTGTATCCTAGTAGGTCTAGTTGTGAATCTGTCTTTGCTTTTCTGTAAACATATTTGGTTCGTATGCAATTTAAGCCCTGTACGCCAAGGCCCTTTTTTTTTTTTTGCCAAACCCCACTATTATAGCGCCCGGTACGGGCGGTACGTAGTGAATATGTTTAATTTTTTTTTGCCAAGGCCCTGTACGCCAAGGCCCTTTTTTTTTTTTTGCCAAACCCCACTATTAAGCCCTGTGCTCATTTATAGGAACCACTGCTTGGTGCCAAATTTTAAAATCTATTTTCCTGTGAATTGATGGTTATTCTAGCTTGACAATGGAGATTTATGAAAGAAACAGTGATCGCATTTGGTTAGCCATTTAGTTCAATTAGTGGTGTCAAATACAAACTAAAGTGTTCTGACTCGTGTACATAACCTCTTCTTCCTTGAGTTACATGGATTTTAGGATAAGTCAGTTTTCCATGTTGTGGACTTCCTGGTTGTTTTTGTTCTGTAACTAGCAGCATCAATTTATAGGAAGTAGGAACTTGCAGGGTCATTTTAATTGAAACCTACAAGCCAAGTAGCTTAAACATGTGTCATTCATATCCTGTAGAAGCTGATCATCTTACTCGTGAGTGCAGCTAGTTTGGAGTCTAGCGAACCACCAGCTTTATACATTTTTATCAACTGTAGCACACGTGATCTTTCTGCTATAGAGAAGTATGTGGTATGCTATCTGTTCCTGAAGGAACCTCTCTTTTAAATTGATTATTTTAATCTCCTTTAAATTTGACTATATTTTCTATACTGTTCCCTGCTGCTAATATTCGTATAGAGGCTTACTTAATGTGTGAATTTCAAATAACCTGAGTTTTAGATGGACACAGATTCTTGATTAATTAATGTTGATAGCATCGAAAAAAATAATTAACAAAAGTACCATGTGACTTCTGCTATTATTTAATTACAAAATGACCTCCATCACAGCTATAAATGACCACAAGAAGTTTCTCAACAAAAAAAAAGCAAGTGATGTGCTAAAGAGCAAATATGGCAGGATGAGGATGAGAGGCAGATGAAGAGAGGAGGACCACTTTTGACTGCAAGTGAGGAGGAAGGGGTGAGAAAGAAGAAGAGAGATGAAAAAGAACAGGAATAAGAGGAGCAAGGGGAATCTACTATCTGTGTGGTCATTTATTTTTTCAGATATGCCCAAACCAAACTTACTGGTTTACAGTTACAAGAACAAATTGACTAACTTTTTTTTTCTGTGATACAAGTCTAAAAAAGCAGTGAACTTATTCTTGTATGATATGCAACAGAACCTAGTATCTCTTTGGCAGTGGAGATAAATTATCTTTACTGAAATGAAAATGGTATAATTATAGCATAAGATACTAATTCCCAGTTGGATGTGCTCTTTCGAGTTTTACTATTCCTATCCTCTGACATACATTAGCTGTTCTGGAGCAATTTTTACAGCTTTGATCCTTTGCAGGAAAAGTATGCTGCATCTGTCCCAGCGCTTCTTTTCAATCTTGAACTAGATACATTACGGTGTGCCTGTTTTATAGCTTTTACCAGCAGACCAATGTTCATAGCTTGTCAATTTGGTTATCTTAATCCACTATTTCTAATTTTGCAGTTCTGACTTGGGTCTTTTGGGTTTTCCAACCAAAGATTTGCATTATAGGTTTCTTTCTCAATTTGTTCCTGTGTTCTATATTCGAACAAGAGAATATTCAAAGGTATATGTTACCTTATTTGTTAGTCAACTTATTTAAGTTATACTAATCTGTTTGGTTTTCTTTGCATTGAAGACAGTTCCAGTTGCTCCTTTTATAGTGAATTACAGTGGCGCTCTGTTCCGTCAATACCCAGGTAAGAAGATGATGTGCCAATTGTATTATATGAACTAGCTTGCCAATGCAAGAGCACTCCAGCATAGTGTTTATTTACGCTTTCCTGTATATAATGATATCTAGATTAACATTGTTTGTGTAATCTTTACCCCACCCATATAGACTGAAAGCACGTCGTTTGTAAGATAGTAACTTCAAAATTCAGAATAGTAGTATGTTTTTTTCTTTGCCACTTAATTAATGGCACATACTAAGATGGTTTATGGTCAACATGTTTTTCTTGTAGTTTTAGTTTCTAAAATATTATTTCTAACAACTGAATGTTGAAAACTCCATTCTAACTGAAAACAGAGAAAAATGTGTTTTCTAGGATGTTAATGTGTGGCCCGATGAGGGGCCTGCAATGGGGCTGTCAAATTAGAGGGCATAGTTTATAACTTGGTGCTGAATTAAAGGATAGTCAAAAGTTACTGTTCTAACAATCAAGATCTCCGCCTCCAAATTTTACAGTTACTGCAGTAAAAATATGCAGCTCTGTACCCAGCAGTAACATATGATAAAGAAGCCATTTTATTAATATATTGATGAAAGGTTTATAATGGCCCAGACACTGGTTGGTTCGGGCCTCATATTAAACTAATTTGGCCAGGACTTGTAAGCCAGGCCTGATAAAAGAGAAGGCTAGCACCACCAGATCTTTCCCGCAGTTAGGTGGGAGGAAGGGAGGTACAAAGGAATGAGGGATCAGGAAACAATAGTAAGGCGGAGAAAGGGAGGTACAAGGCAGGGAGAGGAAATTGAGGTCATTGGGAAAGAGAAAGAAAAGGACAAGGATTTTCTTTTTAGTAAAACTCACCACATACAAGGCATCAAAAGATCCAGGGACACCTCTATTACAAATAAGTAATGACCCACTTTCTTGTGAACTTAATAAATAAATGCGGGATCCAGAGTCAATGTCTCATTTCACATTTAGTTACAAGCCAATCAAAACTCCACAGAAAAGAGATATACTAAAAGTTCAAGAAAGAAGGTTTGTTTCTGGTTGTCAGGCAGTTAATAACAGCAAATAGATTGGTTATTTTACACATCGAACTGTCTAAAAATGCAGCATAATGCATGAGGCCTGCAATTGTAGGGTTTGCGGAGGATCAATCTATATGACCTTATACGAGTAGGGAAAAGGGTTTAACAACTCGAACTCAGCTCACCAAGGCCATAAAATTAGCAAACTTAATGTGACACTAAGGTTATCCCTCAAACAACTAGCTGTTTAATCTAACTAAATTAGACTTTATATGGGCTTAAATATACTAGGCTAAGTTGTCTCAGCAATCGACTCCATAGGCAAGTATATTGTAATGCCCTCGATTTAGTTCACATCGAAAGTGGACTGAAGACTAAGATTGATTGGTCTGATGGGTGTACTACTTATAACTTGGGCTTAAGCGTTTTGAGTCAATGGTTCAAGCTCAATAAAGTTAACAAGTCCGTTATCCCATTAGGTCAAATCGTGACAATTGATATCAGAGTCAACGGGATATGGTGAGAGGCTCGAGTAGGAGAGGACTATTGTGGACAAACGGAGCCAGAGAGTATGCCACAACATGGAGTCATATATGGGTTATATCTCACATGAACCATGCTAGGGTCAAATTATGGGCTCTGTTGGGCCTTGACGGGGACATCAAGCCCATAAACGAGGGAGATTGTAATGCATTGAGTCTTACATCAGAAGTAGACTAAGACTAAGATTGACTTATAGGATTTGATGGGTGTACACTATTAAATTGAGTTTTAACATTTTAGTCAGTTGTTGAAGCTCAATAAATTTAGCAAGCCACTTATCCCGTCAGGAAGGGTTGTGACAAGTGTTACTCAAACTAATTCCGATTTGTGACTTTCAATAAACCACTAAGGGCCTCAAAAGCTAATGCAGTTGTGCCTCAAGATATTATTGGTGGCAACCTCAAACGGTGATGCTGCCAGTAATTATGCTATATGGATAGTTTCTGCAATTGTTAAAAATGTGTTGCTAATAAAATTTCTGTTATCACCTGATGACAAGTCATATCTATATATCCTTCCCCTGTTAGATTCAGTCGACAATTTGAAATGTTAATTTTTAGTAAAATAGACCAGAAATGTCACTCTTTGACTTTTATTATTACATAACTTGACAATGATTTGGCCTCCATGAGGAGTTATGGGGGATGCTTGAAGTAATTGAGGGGAGTATAACATGAGAAGTAGCATAGTTTTGGCCTATGTTATTTTGGCTTCAGAAGGATCAGCATTTTCTTAATTATTATAAAGCTGGAAATCTAACATAAGACACACACACACACACATATATCCAGTCACAAAATTTTGTTTTCTGATATCTATTTTCTTCATAATAATAGGTTTGTAGGAGCAGGGAAAGAAAGAAAACCATAATATTGATAAATCAACAACCATTAGTATTGTTGTTTTCTGCAAGAAGCTACATCAGCTTGTTGGCTCCATTATGTTGCTATTTGTGCAGGACCTTGGCAAGTGATGCTTAAACAGGCTGACGGCTCCTATGCTTGTGTTGCAGAAAGTGCTACTCGTTTTACTCTGGGAGAGGTTTTTTTCCTTGATTCTTATAAACCATTGAATTTTTTATGTTTTTTACTGTGTTTCATTTTTAATGTTTAGGCTAAAGAAGAACTTCTACGGATTCTTGGCCTGCAAGAGGAACAAGGGAGCTCGCTGGAATTCCTGAGAAGGGGTTACAAGGTTCTTAGCAATATTTTTTTCTTAGCTATAACAAAGGCAATCCACAAAGTAATGCACTCACCTCTGAGCCAGATACAACTAACAAAAACATTGCATAATCATTTCACTCTACAGTATGATGCTCTGGATATAGTTTGACATGCTTAACTTCAAGCAAACTATCTAATTATTAATTTTTTTTAATTGTTATATCCATTGAATCACACATCTTCATATTCTGAAGTTCAGACATTGGCGATCAGCCAAGTAGGTTTGCCTGCAGCTCATAGGCTAATTGAGGCATTTTAATATGGTATAGAATCTGTAGATACCCCTCAACTTATTTTTGGTGCTCACCATGTGAACAAAAAATCACAGCTCATTTTCTCTTATTCACCTCATATTCCAGAATTCCTATACACGTGATAAAATCTTGTAATTTTCCCTGTATTCTGCATCTCATGTGAAAGAACATAGTGCACTATGAGGGGAAGAAGTTTTATAAGTTGATGATCAATTACAAATATTATTATGATTCCAGCGAGACAAGCAAAATCTAGATAATAATTGTGACCTTATGATTTTCTTTTGCAAACTTTTAGCTCTCCTCAGATGGGAGGCTATAGTGGTGGGACTGTGTGTGCATTGATCTGTTGCTGATTTATGCCTCTGATGCTCCCGGACATAAATTGGGGATCAAAGGCTGACAGCAATCTGAGTGCAAGATGGTTTTGCTGGATGTTCGAGTCTTACTTATCATCAATATGTGATCTTCCATCTCCACATAAGTTAATCATAAGATATCTCGGCCGGGCATCCGGTCACTATGTTATCTAGATGTTGAGCATTTATATAGTCTTTTTTGCTTTGTATGATCTGTTCTGCACTTGTCAATGCAGAACGCCACATGGTGGGAAGAGAACACTGATTTGGAGTTGTCTTCTGCCTGGCGGAGTTGAAAACGAATATACCTGCACCTTTGACCATGCTCGTTTTCTGATGGACCTGGAGATGATTTGGTGGTGGCCTCCAAAATGACTGGAGTTCCAGGGTCAGCTGCATCATTTGGGAGCAGGAAGAGATACCACATAGTCATTCTTTATCGGTCGCCTTGCTCTTGCTCATGGCACGGCAAATACACAGTGTGAAGGGTTATCACGATAATTGTTATATAAGAAGTTTGAAAATGTGCGAAAACATTGAACTTCTGTGCATTGATCCATTTGTTTTATATTTGGTTGTTCCCCAGTCTTGGATATATATTTAGCCATGTTTCAATGTTTCTAAGAGTACAAGAACAGTAGACGGTAATGTTTTTTGGGCCCAATGGTTTTACCTCGGTTGCTGTTCGAACATCTAAAGCAGTGTGAAGTATAGTCTCTTCGTTTACATTCGACAATATTCCGGTGAAGTCAAATTGTTCAGTATGATAACACAAACATGTCATTTCTTTGCTTCATCTGTCTGTTGTCGATGCTATCCACTTTACTGACATCTTTCATCCAATTTGGACAGAAATAGCGAGAAGAAAGCAGATGGGAATGCAATGAACTCGTCTTTTATTTCCAGTTGACAAAAAGATGGAGAGCTATGTGAAGAATCTGAAAGGAGAACTGAGTTGCTCCACACGGACCATGAGAACTGTGCCGCCAACACCACCATCACTTCCACTTTCTCTATCCGTTCATAAAGTAAGCAAAAACTGACATATATTCGTTACACTTGCAAAAGTGTGACTGCTCTTTTTTTCCTTCCTTTATATTCTTCGAAACACTGCACATGTGATAGATACACAAAAATTAAAATTATTCTAGTAGATACACAACAGACTTTTGAGTTTCAGATTGGATTAACTCAAGAAAAAGTTTTTATTTAAAGAATTCAAAAAAGGTGTCTGAACTTTGCGTTTACTATTTTTTATTATAATTTATTATTGATATTTTTATGAGTATTGTTTTGATACCACAGGTCTTCTTTCGCCCTACACTTTGCCCTCTTGATCAGGTTTCTCCTGGCCACCAGTGGTCATCTCTTGAGCTAATCCTTTTCGCTTAGCGATCGAAAACTGCATGTCTTTGTTTCAGCTCTACTGTGCATTAAAGGAGAGTGGGATGAAAAGAAGAAGAATGTGGCGAAGCTGTAGCACGCATGGCATGGGAGCGGGATATTTGTTGGCTTCGGCCACACCACCATCATCATCACCATCACCTTGTGTGCTCCTCCGTCGTAGGCAAGTTTTGGTTAGCCTTTGCGGCTGTAGTGGGTTGGAATCCTGGGAGCCCAATCCCAGCTTCTGCCCCTTGTTTTCCTTTCTTTTAATGCTCGAGAGGGCCCACCCAATCAAAGGATAGGATTCTCCTATTATGCATGTCTCTACTGAAACAATGAACACTCCTACTCCTCTCAGCGTCCAGCTTGGCCAAGGTTTAGGCTACCTGCTCAGTGTTAAGCGTGGCTGTCGCTTGTGTGCTTCGTATTAGTGTCGAAGTTGATCGTATCTCTATGTCACATAGTAGAGCCGATGTAGCTCACTTTATGAAGATGATCAGATTTCGAAACTCCGATGTTGGAGGAGATGGATGCCTCTTCAATGCCGTCTTGTCACTCCATCAATTTATTCAAGATCTCATACGACAGATGAAAATATAGTTTTGGATCGTGAATCATATTTGAGATGCTATATATATATATATATATATATGGAACTTTGCTTGTTATAGGGACCAGGAAACATTTATAGCTCTGTACAGAGCCGTAAAGATCCGCCACAGTAATAATTATTGAATATGCATAATTAATTATCTAAACACCAATCTCAAGGCAATATGTACTTCAATCTCTCTCTCTCTCTCTGTCTATATATATAACGCGCTCACACTCGCTCTAACTCAACAACTCTTTCACACGCAATGCGTTCTCTGGCGAAGTTTCTCCGGTCCTCCGAACCGCTGCGGCAGGCGGAATCGCCTGCACCCCTACCTACCGTTGACTCCGACGTCGTCGTCATCCTCGCCGCGCTCCTCTGCGCCGTCATCTGCGTCGTAGGCCTCGCCCTCATCGCCCGCTGCTCCTGCTCCTCCGCCTCCGCCGCTGCACCCGCTCCGTCCTCGCCGCCCAGTAAGGGGCTGAAGAAGAAGGTTCTCCGAGCGCTTTCGACGCTTTCCTTCGACTCGTCCGCAGCCGTGGCCGGCTGCGTCCAGCTGGTCGACTGCGCCATCTGTCTCGCCGAGTTTGCCGACGGCGATGAGGTCCGCGTCCTCCCGCAGTGCGGGCACGGGTTCCACGCCGGGTGCGTCGACACGTGGCTCCTGTCTCACTCGTCCTGCCCCTCCTGCCGCCGGGTCCTGGTGGTCCCCGCCCCGCCATCGCGGTGCGGCGCGAACTCCTCCGATACCGTTCGCGCCCCCGACGCCAAGGCGGCCGAGTGCGGCAGCGTCAGCACGGTCTCGCCCTGAAACACTTCCCCCCTCTGTGGCGCGAAGCAGGTGTTTGTTGTTATGCCTCTTAACCATTCGTCGAGAAGTAGCTTTAATTCTTTGCTGATATGTGCATGTTTATGTATGTATGTAAGGCTTACAATTGCTGATGGAAACCAAGTTTGTGCCATCAGACTTTAATGGAAGCAGAAGAACTACTAGTAGACTGGAGTTTGGTCTATCACCATTGCCTGCAGTGGAGTTGTTGGGTTCATATGTTTCCACAAAAGACTGCTTTCTCTTTCCGAATTGCTTTCATTTACCTTCCCTTTTCTTTTAATTTGCCTTTGTTTGCTTTCTTTTTTGTGTTGAAAACAAGAAAGCAGAAATGTTTGTCTAACACAAATTCTCTTTTTATAAATGTGATGAGAGATGTGTAATTTTAGGATAATTGAGGCAGGATTGCAGTGTAATCAACTACAAAAGAAATAGAAGATTTTTTTCTTTTTGGAAAAGAATGAGAACATGAAATAAAAACAGAAGCAATGAGAGAGAGAGACTTTACTTTGTGGATGCGATTCTACTCCAAGTTGAGTACGTCCCCAAGTTAGCGTCTCATTATTGGGTTCATCAAATCTTATTTCACTTGTAGACAATACGAATAGACATCACAATGCCAAATTTGGGTAGGCATGTTTCACAAGATTTGAACCTGAATCTATACGGTCACTTTCACTTTCACAGAAGAGGGAGAGTGGTCTTCAGCGAGATACTTCTGTGGTTAAAGCACTGTATATATAGCCAAAAGTGACTTCCAATTCTGCAAAGGAAAAACAATTTTAGTAAATGACATAAAATTAATATTTTTAATAATTAAAAATATAAAATGGGGATCCACAATACTATGCTAATGCAAATCCTTTATGGGTAAATGCAATATAAAGATAGACTTTGTAAGTTTTAGATGATTGCACTATCACGGATAAAGTCATAAATAGGGCAACCTATATAATACTTGTGACGATTTTGGTTCATGTTTTATATAACATGTAAAAAAATATATAATAAGTTTGATAATCCTATTTTGATTGGCTTTTGTGGTTGTTTCAAGCTGGTAAACGTAAGTTGCATGCAGTCACCATACAGAGGCAAAATTACATAGTAATAGGCTATCCAAATAATCATTTTGGAGGTTTTCTAACTCCGTAGAGTGGTGCGAAGTATCAACCAATACAACACCCAAGAGCTACCCAGGTGGCACATGACTGGATGGGCCTTTGAGGTAGTGTCTAGAGTTGATTCTCTATCTTGCTTCGCAATAGTGTCATGCGAGCACTTGTGGGGACCTTTGGCCACGGTGAACCATCAAACCCTTTGTCATGCAACTATTCAAAGATTAGAAACTCTATTTTGATAATTTGCATTGTTTTTAAGTGTTTTTTAAAAATAGCTATTTATGGATCCTAAGTTAAATGCTTTCTCTAACTCATCTTATTTTTTATAGGTCGATCATAAGAGGTTTCAGAGAGGTTGACCGTTTGCAGACGGGCATGTAAGGGTGTCGTATAACTTAAGCAAAACCAGCTAAGTTTGTCACATATGGTATCAAAGCGGGACAAGCATACTTAGAAACAATTGGTATGTAAATGTAGAAGATATAGCGAGGCTGTGTTAAGGGTAGTCAGCACGGACGATCGTTTAGGGGAAATGAGCGTTGAGATGTAGGGAAAAGAGTTTTTCAGAGGAGCGAGCATTCGAGATTGATATTCCGATGAATGACCAACCCTTATAGCAAGAGATACCATGAGGACAAGCAAGCTGTAAAGAATGTGTAGTGTATAAAGGTTATGATGGCTGAGTTCGAGCTATGACTCGACATTATAAACCAAACTTAACGATGCTTAATGCAAGTGGGGCGCTTGGTAAATGATGTGATTGTGTAAGGTGAGATGGGTTGCTCAGCAATCGAAAGAGTTAGGCAAAGCTCACAAAGTAAGGGGATTTGCTAACTCGAAGAATTTGGTACTCATGCAAAGGCTTAGATGCAGACGATGGATTATTTCTGGCTATCTCAAGGCGATCGAAACTCAGCGTCATAGAGCATTGAAACTTTTTCTTTGACATGGGAAGGATACATCAATAGAAGGCTGAAGTGGGTAGCAAGTTTAACAATAGGGGTTGTATTGGCGAAGTGTCACCAATTAGCAAGTGCATTCGCGGGGGTAAAATAGTACATAATTTATTCAGTAATGCAAAGTAGTCCAAAGGGATTATGACCTTTGAAACTTCTAGAGGGAAGGATGTGAAGAAAAAAGTTAATCCAACAGGGCATATATCTAAGAGAGATAAGTCTCGATTCTCTAAAGAGAGAATCATGTGCAACATACTACACATGTTGAGGAGGAGGTGTACCTCAAGATAAAAACTTCATAAAACTCAATAGACCGAGCCAACGGCGAAGAGCCATCGCATAATCTCATATGAGGAAATGCATTGGTGAACGTATTTCGAGATCAAGTGGGGGAGAGACCCAAGGCAATACCAAACGAAGGCATACTTAAAGTCGACGTGGAGATCAGACTCAACAGAGGATTGACCCGTGAAATGGTGGGCATGAGGGCCATCATCAACTCAATACAAATCGAGGAGTGAAACAACTTAGATAGAATCCACAAAGATGGATCTATTGATCATAAAGAAAGGGATGCATGTTAGGATCAAGAGCACTAAGAGGGGGGGGGTGAATTAGTGCAGCGGAAATCTTATAATAATTTAAAAACCAAAAGCTGCGTTCGTTCAAAAACTATTATGATGCAAAAGCAAATTCTCAGTTTGTATCTAAGTGCAGTTTGCGTCTAAGCGCAGATTGCGTTTAAGCGCAGTTTTGCGTCTAAGCGCAGTTTTGCGTCTAAGCGCAGTTTTGCGTCTAAACTCAGATTTACGTCTAAATGCAGATTTACGTCTAAACGCAGATTTACGTCTAAACGCAGTTTTACGTCTAAACGCAGTTTTACGTCTAAACGCAGATTTACGTCTAAACGCAGTTTTACGTCTAAACGCAGATTTACGTCTAAACGCAGTTTTACGTCTAGACGCAGATTTACGTCTAAACTTTGAAACTCGTTTGTATACTCGCAGAAGGCAGTATGCAGTTGAAATCAAGACGTAAACGTGAACTGAAATCTGATGATTGAGCGAGGAAAGCCGATTTACGTCTGAATGCAGTTTTACGTCTAAATGTTGAAACTCGTTCGTAAAATCGTAGAGGACAGATTGCAGTTATTAATAGGATTAAAATGTAAGCGTAAACTGCAAAGAAGCTCGTTCGTAAAAGCACGGAAAACAGTTCTGCAGAATCAAACGAAAACGTAAACTGTAATGTATGAAAATACGAGTTTACGTCTGAATGCAGATCAGCACTTAGAACTTGTTCGTGAAAGCGCAGAGAGCAGTAGTGATGAGGGAGGTTTGCAGTAATGATAAAGTGCTCGAAAATAAACGCAAACCAGAGATTTAGAGTGGTTCGGTCAGCCTTGACCTACTCCACTTTTGGCTTCCTCCACCGATGAGGTTGCCGACGTCAACTAGGTGCCTTCCTTCAATGGGCGAAGGCCAAACTTCCCTCTTACAATTTCTCTCCTTTTGACAGGCTTAGGAGACAACCTTTACAGACCTTTCTCTCCTCACTTTACAATTGAAAACTTGAAGAACAGAAGGAGGAGACTTAAAGGCTTTACAACACTTTTGAGCTCTTAGAATCACAGAAAAGATCAAGATTTCGGTATAGGTCTGTATCTTTTCAGTGCTGAATGGGTGGGGTATTTATAGGCCCCAACCCAATTCAAAATTCGAGCTCAAAACGATCAAATCGTTCAAATCCCAGAATTCTGGGATCAGGCGGTTGCACCTCTCGACTGGAGAGGTGGCACCGCCTGGCAGAGCTCGAAGACTGAGCTCTGCCGATTGCTTCTCTCTGCCAGAGCTCGAAGACTGAGCTCGATGGTTGCATCACCTGGCAGAGCTCGAGGACTGAGCTTGGTGGTTGCATCACCTGGCAAAGCTCGAAATCTGAGCTCGGTGGTTGCATCACCTGGCAGAGCTCGAAACTGAGCTCAGGCTGATGCACCTCTCTACTAGAGCTCGAAGACTGAGCTTGGTGAATGCATCACCTGGCAGAGCTCGAGACTGAGCTCAGGCTGATGCACCTATCTGCCAGAGCTCGAAGACTGAGCTTGGTGGTTGCATCGCCTGGCAGAGCTCGGAACTTGAGCTCTGGCGGTGCAACCTCTTGGCTGGGGCGGTTGCACCTCCCAGCCTCGCAGCCCTGGCGGTTGCACCTCCTGGCTGGGGCGGTTGCACCTCCCAACCCCACAGCCCAGGCGGTTGCACCTCCTGGCTGGGGCGGTTGCACCTCCTGGTGCAATCAGGGTCCGAATGGTTCACTCCAT
This sequence comes from Musa acuminata AAA Group, assembly GCF_036884655.1. Classification (NCBI taxonomy): domain Eukaryota; kingdom Viridiplantae; phylum Streptophyta; class Magnoliopsida; order Zingiberales; family Musaceae; genus Musa; species Musa acuminata. The sequence goes on along the minus strand of NC_088348.1, from coordinate 6,005,831 downwards.
TCGGCCCACTTTGAATCTTTTCAGGGGCCCAATTGCCCCAAGATTAAGCTAATGGGATCACCTCCCATTTTCATGCTTAATTATCATGCTAACTACGATTAACTCTAAGACAACTTCTGCAGCTTTGCTCCGATGCGTCAATCGCTTCTTCCGGCGAGTTTCCTGCCAACTTCCGTCGATCAACCGATAACCCTCGGTGATCCTTCTGCGGACATCCGGCATACTCCTGGACTTTGCGACGATCCACTTGGCGAGTTCCGACGAGCTTCGCTTGGCAAGCTTCTGGACTTCTCGGATCTGTTCTCTCTGAACCTCCGACGACCGTCCGAACTTCCGTCGAACTCTCGAACTCCCAACGTGATCATGATCTTGACTCCGGCGCAACTCCTGCTGCTTGTCTTACTCTCATCGTAGTTAATCCTGCACACTTATCTCAACACATAGATTAGATAACAAATGACAATTGACTTCATCATCAAAATCCGAGATTCAACAATCTCCCCCTTTTTGATGATGACAATCAATTGATAAAGGAGTTGTCCTTAACTCCCCCTATCTATATGCCATAGTTGAGATAAGTCAACCTTGAATTCAAGACCTAAGAATTCAAGTGACGTATTGATAAGTTAGATCAGTTAAACTTATCAATGCTCCCATCATGATGCCCATCATGATGTATCTCTTCAAGAATGATGTCAAGGCATGACATACATCATCAAGTTTGTATGATTGTGTTTGTAACCATTCATCATGTAATCATATAAAGCTACGAAGGACTTTTTACATGATGCTCACATTTGAGATTTTCTAGTAAGTTTGCATTTTCTTCACAATATCAAATCAAGATATGATGCAAACTATAGTACATGTTCACATCTCTCTTGGTGATGCAAGGATGGCATAACATTGTTTATAGCATCACTCAAGTATTTGCAATTATGACATAGATATGATTATGGCAGTTCAGCTATGACATAGTGTTTATCAATTCATATTTTTCTCCCCCTTTGTCATCAACAAAAAGCATGATAGCATTATCAAGCATATAAAGGAAGTCATGACACATATATCTCTTTATTGTTTTTGCTTGACGGAGGAAAGTCATTTTCCAAAGAGTTTTCATAAGAGTGTACGGGAACATCCCATTTTTAGCATACAACCCGAAAAATGAACTTCTTACATGCATTTGGTTAAAAATATTTGTCACATAATTTGCAACATGTTATTTGATCAAGCGTTGTCAAGGCATGTAATAGTAATAACATTCGAAAAATAATTTTGATGTAGTAACACAATTATTTCAAGTGCAGCATTATATCATATTGCATAGCAGGATTTTTATTTCAGCAAGTGTAGCATTGCATCACATGGTAAGATATCAGCTCGTATGATGCAAATTTTTGTTTGATACATGGCATGATAGCAATCATATTAGCAGTAGCAACCATATCAATGTCATACTGCTGACTTATCAACTTACATTGGTATGTTGCTTCATATTTTCAAGGCATAGGCTTTTAAACCTTTTTAGTTTCAGTGCAAAAACCGAGATAAACAACAAGAGATGTTTGCAAATATGCTTACACAGACAAAGATAACCATATCAGGGTAACATATGTACAGCATATCAGGTAACCATAAAGACAAAGTCCTTCATGAATAACATAAGGAGTTTACAACATGTCATATCAAAAACATCAGATGTTTATACAAGCTTATTCATGAGGTGGAAGATTAAAGTGTCTAAGTAAAGAGTCAAATTGTCGATGGATTTGTTGTAGCTCGGTTAGGATTTGATCTTGTCGAAGTTCAAGCCGTTCTTGTCGTTGCTCAAATCGGTCCATCCGAATCCCGATATCTTCGATGGATGATGTGTGAGTTTGCTCAACCGGATGTGTTTCCTCAAAGGGACAGATCGGAGGAGAGTGGGTACTCCTAAAGACTGGGGTTTCCGGCTCTGGTTCAGGTTCAGGCTGAGGGGGATCAGTTCTTCTAGGCATTCTAACCCAGTTACCGTTTCTATAGTGACATCTTAGTCGGTGAAGTAGATTTTTGTTTATTATGCTGAATCTATCTGATTTCATTACTTCTTCTTCTAGTGGTATTTGAATGTCGTAAGCTTTCATTATTCTAGTAATAATTCCACCATATGGGAGCATCATATCTTTCGTAGATAATTCCAACATGTTTTGTTGGATCAGATAGCTAAGACAAATGTCACGTTCTTTCATAATTAGGTACATAATTCCTAATTCCAATTGACTCACTTCATCATGATGGTATTGCTTAGGAAGAATTATACTAGTCATGATATGATGAAGTATCTTAGTGTTAAAGGGCATTAGATGTTCACAACTTTTAGGAATAGATTCTACGTTAGGATTGGCAAGGATTGTTCCTAAGGCTTCAACGTAGGATGTTTCAATAGTTTTTTCATCCCATGATCCTTTGAAGTAAAGTCCTATGCTTTTCATGGGAATACCTATCATATCACAAATGAATCTATCAGTGATTGAGATGTGTTGTCCTAAGAGATAGGTTGATATCCTTTCTTCATCATCTTTTTGCATGTTGTTATAAAACAATCTAACTAGTCTAGGATAAATGGGTTCGTTGATCTGCAAAATGGGAAGTAGATTTAGGTTTGCAAACCAATGGATAGTCTCTACATCTCTTAGTTCATTCAGATCTACGTATTTTCCCTTATTGATGCTTCTTAGTTCGAAGGAGAGAAATTTTTCAGCATGGTTTTTGGAATCAAAAAGAGTGAGATCAAACTCTTCTACTACTCTCCTCTTTCCCTTGTCCCTTGAGGATCTTCTAGATCCCATTACTACTGCTGTTTAGAGGGATGATGATGAGCTAAAGTAAATGAAGAACAAAACAGAATTTAAGAGCTTCTTAGAGAGTACCTTTGTGAAATCTTCAAGAGAAGGAAGGATTCTTGATGTTTTGCTCCGAAATAAGAGGTATTTGGAAGGCTTAGAGGAGTGAAATGGGAATGGAGGAGACTTGGAAGAGTAGAGGAGGAAATGGGGGTGAGTTGGGGTCGGTTCCTCAGCCGGCCCTAGCGTGATTTTAAAGAGCAGAGCTGCTGGCGGTTGCACCTCTGGCTGGAGCGGTGCAACCTCTGGCAACCCGTGATAGCTGGAGGTGCAACCGCCAGCTGGAGAGGTGCCACCGCCTGCAGCAGGTGAGTACTTAAGATGGTTTGATTAGGGAGCCTTTGCCTTGAGGAGAGTTTCAGAGCAATTGATGTTGGTTACATGATTTCGTATGAGTTTTTATTTAAGGAAGAAGCTCTTTGTAAGATAGATCTTTTAACGTGCGTACGTATGTTTGTTTGGTGTCCCTTTTAAGATCATGACATATTTAGTTTCTACAAGAATTAATTCGTAGATGAACAGGTTTTGAAGATCAGGGGGGTATGTGAATTTGGATATGATATATTTCTAATTGTATCGTATTTGTGATTTCATAGCTTCCACTTGTTACTTAAGCGTTGCGAGTCCCTTTTTGATTCTTGGTTTATGACCATTGAGAGTCAAGGAGCAGAACATTATTTCTTGCTCCGGCCTAGACTTTTAATGTTTTTATAGGAACGGATGATCTTTAGGAACCCATTTGCTTTTGGGTGCCTCATAAATAGATCTACATTTTCTATCATGTTGCATAGAGTTTATCATGGTTCCTTTAGGAACCCAAATCAATTTGTTTGGACTTATTTTCTTGAATGGACAACAATGTGTCTTGTGTCCAGATTTGCAACAAAAGTTGCACTTGGTTTGGTGTTGAACGTGTAAGATGGGGCCTTTTACAAAGGTAGTTGGATTTCGGTGAGGACTCCTCACAAATCCAATCCCACTTCTTTTGGGAGCATGACCCTTGTTTGTAAGGATCATGTTTAATGACTTGCTACCAACCTCGAATTTCTTCAAGGTGTCCTTAAGTAGCAAGTTTTCTTTTTGTATAGTTTCTAAATCATGACATTTGATACATGACTTTAAACTATCATGATGTTCGACTTTTAATTTATCAAACTCACAAGTAAGATTATCATGTACCTTTTTTAGCAACTTGTATTTTCTATTTATAACTTTGCATTCATCAAATAAATCATGGAAGGCATTTAGTAATTCATCGAAAGATAAATCAGCATCTAATAAATCCGTTACCTCCTCTTCGATGGCCATAAAGGCGTAATGAGCAACTTGCTCGGTGTTGGACTCCTCTTCCTCAGATGCGCTCGAATCATCCCATGTTGCTTGGAGCGCCTTCTTCTTTGTTCTTTTCTTGACTTGGGGACAATCACTTTTGTAGTGTCCTGGCTTTTTACATTCGTAGCAGATTACTTGGTCCTTCTTGGGTTCAAGTTTATTTTTCACATCGTTTTTAAACTTGTTTCTTTTGAAGAATTTCTTAAACTTTCTTGTCAAAAGTGCCAAGTCATCGTCACAATCCTCATCACTTGAGTTTTCTCTCAAGTGGCATTCAGAAGTTTTAAGTGCCATATCCTTCCTGTTCTTTGGAAGGATGTCTTCTTGCTCTTCATGAGCTTTGCAGGTCATTTCGTAGGTCATTAATGACCCGATTAGTTCTTCAAGAGGGAAATTTCGCAGATCTTTTGCCTCTTGAATGGCGGTGACTTTAGGATCCCAACTCTTAGGAAGGGATCTTAGTATCTTATTAACAAGCTCAAAATCCGAAAAGCTCTTTCCGAGTCCTTTTAGACCGTTGACGACATCCGTGAAACGGGTAAACATGTCGCCAATGGTTTCACTCGGTTTCATTCGGAAAAGTTCAAAAGAATGCAGCAACAGATTGATTTTTGACTCTTTCACTCTACTTGTGCCCTCGTGGGTCACTTCAAGTGTGTGCCAAATATCAAAAGCAGTTTCGCAAGTTGAAACACGATTAAACTCGTTTTTATCAAGTGCGCAAAATAAGGCATTCATAGCCTTTGCATTAAGAGCGAAAGCCTTCTTCTCCAAATCGTTCCAATCGATCATTGGAAGAGAAGATTTTGAAAATCCATTTTCAACAAGGTTCCACAGTTCAAAATCCATAGAAATAAGAAAGATCCTCATTCGGGTCTTCCAGTAAGTGTAGTCCGTTCCACTGAACATGGGTGGACGTGTAATTGAATGCCCCTCTTGGTTTCCGGCGTATGCCATCTCTCTTGGGTTTTAATCCTTTAGAGAGTTAACCTTGCTCTGATACCAATTGTTAGGATCAAGAGCACTAAGAGGGGGGGGGTGAATTAGTGCAGCGGAAATCTTATAATAATTTAAAAACCAAAAGCTGCGTTCGTTCAAAAACTATTATGATGCAAAAGCAAATTCTCAGTTTGTATCTAAGTGCAGTTTGCGTCTAAGCGCAGATTGCGTTTAAGCGCAGTTTTGCGTCTAAGCGCAGTTTTGCGTCTAAACTCAGATTTACGTCTAAATGCAGATTTACGTCTAAACGCAGATTTACGTCTAAACGCAGTTTTACGTCTAAACGCAGTTTTACGTCTAAACGCAGTTTTACGTCTAAACGCAGATTTACGTCTAAACGCAGATTTACGTCTAAACGCAGTTTTACGTCTAAACGCAGATTTACGTCTAAACGCAGTTTTACGTCTAGACGCAAATTTACGTCTAAACTTTGAAACTCGTTTGTATACTCGCAGAAGGCAGTATGCAGTTGAAATCAAGACGTAAACGTGAACTGAAATCTGATGATTGAGCGAGGAAAGCCGATTTACGTCTGAATGCAGTTTTACGTCTAAATGTTGAAACTCGTTCGTAAAATCGTAGAGGACAGATTGCAGTTATTAATAGGATTAAAATGTAAGCGTAAATTGCAAAGAAGCTCGTTCGTAAAAGCACGGAAAACAGTTCTGCAGAATCAAACGAAAACGTAAACTGTAATGTATGAAAATACGAGTTTACGTCTGAATGCAGATCAGCACTTAGAACTTGTTCGTGAAAGCGCAGAGAGCAGTAGTGATGAGGGAGGTTTGCAGTAATGATAAAGTGCTCGAAAATAAATGCAAACCAGAGATTTAGAGTGGTTCGGTCAGCCTTGACCTACTCCACTTTTGGCTTCCTCCACCGATGAGGTTGCCGACGTCAACTAGGTGCCTTCCTTCAATGGGCGAAGGCCAAACTTCCCTCTTACAATTTCTCTCCTTTTGACAGGCTTAGGAGACAACCTTTACAGACCTTTCTCTCCTCACTTTACAATTGAAAACTTGAAGAACAGAAGGAGGAGACTTAAAGGCTTTACAACACTTTTGAGCTCTTAGAATCACAGAAAAGATCAAGATTTCGGTATAGGTCTGTATCTTTTCAGTGCTGAATGGGTGGGGTATTTATAGGCCCCAACCCAATTCAAAATTCGAGCTCAAAACGATCAAATCGTTCAAATCCCAGAATTCTGGGATCAGGCGGTTGCACCTCTCGACTGGAGAGGTGGCACCGCCTGGCAGAGCTCGAAGACTGAGCTCTGCCGATTGCTTCTCTCTGCCAGAGCTCGAAGACTGAGCTCGATGGTTGCATCACCTGGCAGAGCTCGAGGACTGAGCTTGGTGGTTGCATCACCTGGCAAAGCTCGAAATCTGAGCTCGGTGGTTGCATCACCTGGCAGAGCTCGAAACTGAGCTCAGGCTGATGCACCTCTCTACCAGAGCTCGAAGACTGAGCTTGGTGAATGCATCACCTGGCAGAGCTCGAGACTGAGCTCAGGCTGATGCACCTATCTGCCAGAGCTCGAAGACTGAGCTTGGTGGTTGCATCGCCTGGCAGAGCTCGGAACTTGAGCTCTGGCGGTGCAACCTCTTGGCTGGGGCGGTTGCACCTCCCAGCCTCGCAGCCCTGGCGGTTGCACCTCCTGGCTGGGGCGGTTGCACCTCCCAACCCCACAGCCCAGGCGGTTGCACCTCCTGGCTGGGGCGGTTGCACCTCCTGGTGCAATCAGGGTCCGAATGGTTCACTCCATTCGGCCCACTTTGAATCTTTTCAGGGGCCCAATTGCCCCAAGATTAAGCTAATGGGATCACCTCCCATTTTCATGCTTAATTATCATGCTAACTACGATTAACTCTAAGACAACTTCTGCAGCTTTGCTCCGATGCGTCAATCGCTTCTTCCGGCGAGTTTCCTGCCAACTTCCGTCGATCAACCGATAACCCTCGGTGATCCTTCTGCGGACATCCGGCATACTCCTGGACTTTGCGACGATCCACTTGGCGAGTTCCGACGAGCTTCGCTTGGCAAGCTTCTGGACTTCTCGGATCTGTTCTCTCTGAACCTCCGACGACCGTCCGAACTTCCGTCGAACTCTCGAACTCCCAACGTGATCATGATCTTGACTCCGGCGCAACTCCTGCTGCTTGTCTTACTCTCATCGTAGTTAATCCTGCACACTTATCTCAACACATAGATTAGATAACAAATGACAATTGACTTCATCATCAAAATCCGAGATTCAACAATGCATACACAAGATGACGAATAGCAGGGTCATAGGGATATATGCATCGTAGTAGCACAAAGGTGGGACTTCCATAGAGTCATCAATCCCTTGCTCTCATGGGGGGGGGGAGTTGGTCATGAAATGAGCTGAGTGCTAGTCATAGGTGTCTTGCAAGCCAATCACATGCGTGATGACACGTGTGACATGATGCGTATTCTTTTTGTATATTATTATTATGACATTTTCTCACTTTATATATATATATATATATATATATATATATATATATATATATATATATATATATATTGTAATGTCGATGGATTTGTACAATGGGAATCAGATTGTGATAAGATCACGATAATGAGACCGATTCAGCTTTAAACACAGACCCTAAATAATCCCGATCATAATTTACTCGAGAGGGACATCGAGATAACCGGACATATTGGTGTATTGTATATTCATCCATATGATGGAGGCGGCTGATCTCATAGCTACTCGTGTAGGGACACTAGAGATACAGTGCATGTGTTCATTGGAGAATGAGTTCACTTATTGGTCCGCTCACGAAATGCTAGATAGTTGATGATGTCTTATAGTCAGACAGTGGTCCTTAGACTTGAGATACCAAGGATATCCTGCATTAGTATTCCACTCTTTAATACCAGACTTATAGGTCTGGAAGTTTCAGATATATCATAGTCGATCATCGAGAGTGGCAACTGACCTTACGAGAGCTATTGAGTATCGATAGAGGATCATATGCTCTCGATATCATGAGATGAATATCTTTTGTATTCTTTCTCAAACAAATCTCTAACTATGGTCATTCAAATTGAGAGAGAAAGAGTTCTCCAAGAGAATTTGATTAGAGCGAGACTCGAGTAAAAATTATATGGGCCTGACAGCACCATGCCCGGTATACGATCTCTGAGATATTAGATGGATGAGGGACTATAGATATACTATAACTGAGGACAGACATGTCCAATGGATTGGATTCTCCTGATTTGTATAGGGACTATGACATTGTGGTCTAATATGTCTATAGTCGATAAGTCGAGTGAATTATTATGGAGATAATAATTCACTGAGCTAGAAGAAGTTCTGGCAGGTATGACTCACGGCCGGCTCGATATTAGGCCTATAGGGTCATGTATATATTGTAGGTATTGCGACGAGTAGAGGGTCATCAATTGCTCTGATACCAGTTGATGGGATATAATACGGAATAACCTTTGTATATGAACAAGTACTAGAAGACCATAATACGCGGCAGAATTAAATGAAATCACAATAAAATAAAACACCAATATATACGTGGAAAGCCCATTCAATATGAAGGGTAAAAACCACAAGACAAACTAGAGATAATCCACTATAATAATAATAAATATACAAATCTCAATCTTTTGCCCAAAACCTAGCAACAATCACAAGAGAATAACTGGGATACAATGATCACGTCACTGTGCTCAATATCTAAATCCTCCCTAATTCTCCCCAAGTAATCACAGTAAAAATCTACTGTAGATTTGATCTAACCTGAGATAAGAATATTGCTGGATGATTGAGAACAGTCTCTCTTAGATGACACCTCATATTCTCCTCTCCCCTTCTCCTCTACCTCCTTCATCCTCTTCCATAGATCTGTAGGATTTCAAGGATATATTATCTCCCTAGGTAACACAACTATCTCACACGTGCTTTTCAGTTTTGTGGGTTTTTGCATACTAGTATTCGCATGATGATAAAAAAAATTTTGTGAAAATCTGAAAATTTTGTTTTCTATTCTTACGTTGCATATGTTATGTCACCCTCAGGTTTTCCTACACTGAGGAGGTAGAGAATGCAGAGGCAAACTCCAAGTACCGAGACAAAGCTAAAGGGTAGAAGCTAAGGAACTTCATAAGATTAATGTTAATGAGCTTCTTATCACAATAGCCGAAAGTGGAAGACTTCAGGTTGATGCAATAGTGCTCGACCAAAAAATGAAGTAGATAGTATGTGGTGATATACCTAATTACTTAGAGGAGTAGGTGACAAAAATAATGGAGTAGATGATGCAATCCCAGAGACAACTAAAACTATTAAAGACTTGCTTCAAGTTAGGGCAAACTTTTCCTCGTTTTAGATAGAACTTTTTGTATTTCAGAAGTTTGATGGCAATGAGAAAGCAAATCATAGTAGCTAACTCAACGCAAAGAGTACAAATACTTTGTGTGCTTAAAGTGTAAGTTAAGAGCAGTCAAAGACTAGTAACCAATTCAATGCATTGAGTACAACCCTCGAGGAGATGGGTGAAATCAAGCAATCTTTACATTCTCAACTCTTAAGAGAATTAATAAAATCGAGTACTTTAGTTCTCTTATTTATTCAATAAAGAAGCTTTGCATAAGTTTAAAGACCCTTAAAAGAAAATGAAAGATAATAGTTGTGAAATCTTCACTAATGGTGATCGGTGATACCGAGAGTATAATGTCTGCTTCGTATCCAAATAGAATATTAATCAAAAGCAAAAGTGATATGAACATACTTGGGGGTGACAATTAAATAGAAGATGAATTGATGGATTAATTTTGTGAAGTAAAGACCCCCAAAACTTTAAAGTATGTGAAGCGATGCTCGTTAAATCTCTAATTTGCATCTATCTAGTTCCAGCAATGTAAGACATTTGAGAGATTAATGCATAGTAAGAAATGTCTTTTCCTTCATTTGAAGGATTCATAGAAATTTGCAAGGGTAACACAACTCAACCAACCTTATAACCAGACTTAGAGTCATTGGTGAGTTGAAGCAACATAGCAAATCAAATATCAACTACTCAACAACAATGATGAAGAGCAATTGAGAGCCAAGAGACGTATTGCAATTAGAGCAGAAGATTGAAGATTCAACAAATGTAAGGAGATACAACATTTATAAAGGTTTCGACGAGGATGTCAAAAGAATAAGTTGGGAAGAATATCACAGACAAAGCTATAAACAAGGTGTTCGATGTAATACTCATGTATGTCTTTGTCTTTTGATTTTTGTTCATGCTTTACCTAGCATATAAAGGGCTTACAGTTGGTTTAACAGTCCCATTTTGGTTAGCTTTTGTGGTCGTTTCAGGCTTATAAATGTAGGTTATGTGCAGTTATTACACAAAGATAAAATTGCCTAGAAACAAACTATCCAGGCAACTATTTTTGGGGTTTTCTAGCTTCCCAGAGTAGTGTAGAGTGTCAACCAGTACAACACCGATGAGCTACTTGGGTGGCATATGGTTAGATGGGCCTTTGGGGTAATATTTAGGACTAGTTCGCTGTCTTATTTTGTAATAGTATCATACGGGCACTTATGGGGACTTTTGGTCGTGACAAACCACATTCGAATCTTTATCGTGCAACTTTCAGAACTTACAAAGTCCTGCATTGTCTATCAAGTTTTTGTTAAAATGACTCATTGTGAATTTTGAGTTAAATAATTTCTCTAACTTATTTTCTTTTTCTATAGGTTTTGAAAGGAACATAAAAGATATTAAGCTAATCTGTTTTGGTAAACTCAGCTAAGTCCATAACAGCATTATCTAAGACAATTCGTTATGTCTAAGATCATATCCATACGAACACAATATATTAACTTAATTTAATCATGTGTTTACAGTATTGATAGAAATGATATTAGTGATGCTTAAATCAACCCGAGTTGATTCAAGTCCATGTACAATATGACCGTAGGGTAAACTCAAACATTCGCTTGTCCTATAATTGACTTATATGAAGATTAAGATTAGATATGATTCTAAACGTAATCGACATAGATAACATAATTTTATTAAATGGTAACTAGTAATTGATATTGCATCTTAGGTAGCTTTTATAACAAATTAATCGAAAGAATATTTTACAATATAAGTCGAATGTGTCTCTCGTAGTTATTTTTGAGATATGAGCACTAATATTTTAGACTGATATCGACATGGCCTAATCGTTGACTAGGTCTTACCTTCTCGTTACTAATTATTGCTGAATATTTCCCATATATTATTGATACATGCTATTGTTGTTATTGTTCCATAGTAAGACAAAGGCATTGGATTCACACGCTCATACTAAGACACGCTCGTAGGCAAAGAACGAACACAATATAAGCCCTCATCTCCTATTGCTCGGCCATCTTCACGTCAGGATTTCGCATCGGTTTGAGCCACATATCCGCCATTATTCGCGACGACAAGCTCCACAGCGCGTCCTGCCCCCCCTTCCCCTGCCCTGCCTTCTTCTTCCCCGCCTTCCCCAGCCCGTACGCCACCAGCCACTGCATCGCCGTCAGCCTCTGCTTCTCCCCGTCCCAGACGCCCCGCCGCCCCCCCGGCCGCAGCTTCAGCCCGCCGACGTGCAAGCTTGCCACCTTAAACTTGGCCTCCTCCTCTTTCCCGCCTCCCTCCGCTCTCGCCGCTTGAATCATGGCGATCAGCGGGGCCCCTACTGTCTCGTATCGCCGCAGAGGATCCCTCAGCTGGATGACCGCCAACAGCGTCACGGAGTTGGCCGCGGCGCAGGCGGCTTCCCAGTCCTCGGGCGGTATTGCCGAGTCCAGGGGATGCTTGTCTGCTGCCTTAGCGGCAAGAGGGGAGACGTCGAACAGAGCTTCTTCCTCAGCCATCCCCGCCTGGATCTTGAGAGCTTCCACCGCCATGGCTTCGATCTTCTGCAAGGCGAAGGCCAGAATATCTTCCGCCGCAACCGGCTCCTCCGCCACGTTCCAAATGCCTGTCAAGATCCGCTCCTTCCTCCCTTCGCTCAGCGCCGTGGCCATGGTTTTGAGGAGCGCCACCGTTCTGGCCGCGCTGGAGCTCGCTCCCTCCTTGTTCCTCCCGCTGATGATCGCCGCCGCCATGCCTTCGAATGCTATCTGCTCCGCCGTCTTCCCCATGAGCTCGTCCATGGACGTCAAAGACTGTAGCTTGGCACCCAGTTCATCTGGTCCGATCGCTGCAAGCCTCTGAAACACCTCGAACCCGCTTGTGAGCCTCTGTTCCCCGAGGATGAATGGCCTGGAGATCTGCATTGCGAGCTTTGGCGTCTCTTTTCTTGCGACTTCCACGTTGAAAGGATTTGTTGCAGACAAGTAGCCTCCATCCCGCGTCTGCACGACGGAGCCCAAACCCTTTCCCAGATCCGAGATGTAGATGCCTTTGTCGCCATCTCTACCTTCTGCCACCCCTGTTTCAGCTGCACTAAGATGATCGCCTATGTCGAATATCGGTGGTGTCTTGTCTTCAAGCTCAAGCATCTGAAGGAACTCCCTCGTCACAGCGTCTTCCTCGGCATCTAACCGCGGCGTCTCATCTTCTTGCGCTGCCTTTGTGGGATTCAGCACGTCTCCGACCATCAACGATTCGAGAGCCTTGATCTGCTGCGCAATCGCGTCGAGCTCCGTCAACCGGCTGAGATGCGCGCTGTCGTGCACCACCTCCTTCACGACTTCGCTCGGAGCCAACGTCGCCTCTGCTGCCGCCTCCACGGACTCCGCTTCTTCTTCTTCCTCTTGGTGTTCTTGTTTCTCTGCATGCTGAATTTCGATCCCCTTATCGACGACTTCGAATTCGGGGAGGTCGAGATCGTCCTTCAGCTCCGGCTCGGGCTTCTGAACCGGCGGAGGGCTTGAAGAAGGAGGAGGAGCTGGGTCGTCAAGACTGAAGTCGTCGATCTCCTTCAGGTCGACGGAAGATGCTTCCTTCGTCGGCGTCAGAGATGGTTTCGATCTCGTGATTTTTGGGCTCGTGACGCTGAAAGAAGACTTGGATTTCTTGAAAACGGAGGAGAAGGAAGACTCCCTCGCCTTCGCGGTGGTGCTGCTGCTGGAACCGCCGCCTGCCTCTGCCTTCTTGTATAGGCCGACGCCTCCATCCTCCATGATCTGAAAGCTCAGCTTGAGGACCAGCTCGCCCCCTTTGGCCTTACCGGAGAGCGGGAACGACGAATCCCACTGTCGGACCCGTGCCCCTTCGAGGCTCTTCTCCATGGACTCCTTGACGAGCGGGCTCAGATCCACCGAGTTCTTGCCAAAGTCGAGCTCTGGGGCGTCGATGGCCACGATCGAGATCAGGAACGGCCGGGACTCGAACTTGAGCGGCTTCCCCGTGCCGGCGCCGCCGCTGCAGTAGACATGGCACCGGATGAAGAGCGTCTCCTCGAAGTCAGCGGACCCCTGTAGCACCCTCGCCGGCATGGTCTGCAGAGCGCCTTCCTTAGTCTCCTTCTTACGGACGACAACGGAGAGGCGAAGGCCGTTCATGGAGGCTGGGAGGCCCTGGATGGCGACGACTTCCACGGAGAAAAGGCACCCCAGGCGCTGCATCCCGATGTGGGACAGGGCGCGCATCGGCTTCCAGCTCCATATCCCCTTCTTGTCGGAGGTCTCGGTAGCGGTCGTGGTCGCGCCAGACAGGCTCTGTCGCTTGGATGGAGGGCCGCGGCGGCCGTCATCGGAATCATCATGTTCCAGCTCGTTCTGGGTCTTCGGACGGGAGCGCCAGGGAGACATGGACATGCGGCGGGAGCGGGGGCGGCTTTCTGCCGCTGTGCCATCGCCGCCGGCGCCGGTACCAGGGGTAGGAGCGGAGGAGCGGGGCAGGACAAGGGAGGCGGTGCGACGGGCGGTGTGCGATTGGTAGAGGGAGTGGCTAAGCGCGTCGAGCTCCTGGAGGAGCTGCGCGTTGGGGTCTTTGCCCTGGGAGCCATCCGCCATGGTAGCAGCAGCGAGGAAAGAAGCAAAGAAGCCTGCGACTGCACTGATGATTGGAGACCGGGCAGAAGTCGATGACGGAGAAGAGATTTATGGCTCAAAAACGCCATCATCGATCTGAGGCTAAGGTTTTTGGACGGATTCATGTCAATGAATGGAGGAAAAGAGAGAAGGGTTTGGGGGAGATTTGGCCTCACCGTGCTCCTCAAGTCTTTGGATTGGGACGGGAGGAGATGAGCCACGGGAGAGGATAATGGGTTTGACACACATGTCATGGTTCTTTTGTTTGTTTGGCGCGAAGGGGAGTTGGGGGGCGGGAGTGACTGTTAGTTAATAACCTCCATTTGAAGAGTCAAGCCGACTTCAGGAGGACACATGCGGTGATGAATCGAATGGTGCACCATCCTCCACGTGGCCGTTAAACCGAGAGCCATCAGGGGCTCGAAACTTGTGGACGACGTGTTTTCCCTTTTTTATCAACCTCACATCACATCTTGTGATCGTCATTTGTCTCCATCGACGTGAACGCACGAAGACACACCTTATAAACCATCATTTGTTTTCGTAACGCCACGTCGTACACCATCCGATGAATCTTTCTTTATCTTTATCATGAACACGTGGATTCACAAGCAATTATTCTCTCACGACGGACTATAAGAAGTAACTCACAAGGCATCGATTCCTCTATTCCTTAATCAATCTAAAATTAAGCGGTGGACAGAAAGCTCACAAAGTTGAAAGTTCCAATTACCGAATCCAAAAGCTCACAGTTTTCACATCCCAATTAGATGTTCGGTTAGAACGAGCCGAAAGAGACCCTTAGAACAAGCGGCATCGGCATGAGACGAGCTTAGCCTCCGAAGCCGTACAGGGTGCGGCCCTGGCGCTTGAGGGCGTAGACGACGTCCATGGCGGTGACGGTCTTGCGGCGGGCGTGCTCGGTGTAGGTGACGGCGTCGCGTATGACGTTCTCGAGGAAAATTTTGAGGACACCGCGGGTCTCCTCGTAGATGAGGCCGGAGATACGCTTCACGCCGCCACGGCGGGCGAGACGGCGGATCGCCGGCTTAGTTATGCCCTGGATGTTGTCGCGGAGGACCTTGCGGTGGCGCTTCGCACCGCCCTTGCCGAGCCCCTTGCCTCCCTTGCCGCGGCCAGACATCGCAACGATCGACCCAGCGAAGAGGTAAGAGAAGAATCAAAAGCGCAAAGATGGAGGAGGAAGGGAAGAATTTGAGACGATAGGGGCAGGAAGGGAGGGGCCGATATTTATGCAAGGGGAATTAGGGATTTGGTGGGGGGAGGGAAACGGCGGGATTTGGGTATTAGAATTTGGGATCGCGAGGGAGTCGGGGTTTGGAAGGATGGGGAGTAGCAAATGGCCATTGAATTGAAAGTCAACGGCTCAGATGCGTTGGGCTGCTTCGGCTCGGATCGCTGACGTGTTAGGTCTTTTTGCGCACGTTAGTACGGCGTGATCCAACGGATCACGTTTTAGTTGGAGTGACTTGAAAGAAAACCACGATTTTGGCACTGCCCAGAGTTATGTCTAATTTTACTGCACCAAAAGGGTTTTACATTTTGGAAATAGTATATTTCTAATTAAAAAATGTTTATTTCTAGTAGCACATGAATTCCTCTATATTATATGATCATGTACACCTTCCAGGGTTAATTACTTATAATCATGATAGGTAATTCAACTTATTTGAATTAAAAAATCTGATAATATAAAATAATTTGCTCATTTTATTAAGTGAAATGGAAGGGTGCATAATCATCCATCGGCTGAAAATATTTAAAGATTATACAGAAAGACAAAAGAACTCAATTCAAATTGGCAACATTGGAAACGGAGATCAAGGTTTTGGACATGCATAACGAACATTTTCGTTAATCCGATAAAAAGATTATTGAAATTCATGTAATCGTAAGAAGCTGACTCTTTTTTATGTGAAAGAATACAGAAAAAAATGATGGCCACGAAGTATAGAACTTGTTCTTTGTTCTTTAAATTAATAGCAATCTTTGTGGTAAGGATTGTATCTACGCCATTCTCCATGGAAGGGGCAAAAATTAAATGGTCTGTTTTGAGTGGGGAATTGTTAATGGTTGGCAAACAAATCTCTAATTTAAACTACCATAATTCTGGCAATGAATAATATTTGAAATAGGGTTCGGCGATTCTTGTGGTTATAATAATCCAAATCGTATTGTCATTATGAAATTTCTGGAAACAACAGGACATGTTTCATCATACCAAATGCAGAAAGAATGCACAAATTGTTCTAATGTTAAGGAGCATGTTTTATGTCATCCTTTGTCGACGACTGCAGCAAAACATAAAAAGTATAGGAATAAATCCAGTGGACCAGCAGCTATTAGAATGACTTGAAACACAAAGGCAAGATTCATCCCAGTACATCTTCAGTCTATGACATTATAATCATGAAACACCTACCAAGAATTGATGTATAAAATCCAAATCAAAACCACAAAAATTTTAACACATGACATTATTGTTCACAGCCCCAGGCAAAGAAGAAACAAAAATACTCTATTCCAAGTCAACTTACAAATGCTCCACTTGAACAGTCAAATCCTGTATGCCCAGGTCATGATATAATCCATGCACGTAGCGCAGGATTGGAAGGTCCTCTGCTCCTCTCTTAACCTAGAGAAAATATCAAAACAATTATTGGATTGTCCAATTATAAAAAGATACCACATTGTTAAATGTGATGACAGTCATATGGCATTATATAGGCCAAAAGCCCTTTCAATCTGGATAAAAGCTATGCATGCAGGGTCCCAACTCCATTAACTGCATCGCCTAGTACCCACTAACTCCATTAACTACATCACCTTGCATGGCCATCTCCTCGAGGCTTCTTACTTTTCTGTCTTATAACTAAATTGACAGCATGTGTGGTCCAATGAAAAGCTGTGCCAAAATAAGGCACCCAAACATGAGCACAACCAAATGCATTTTATCAAGGCCTTCACTAGCATGACATGGTAAAAAACTTGGCAAGGGAAGCATCTTTGCCCATGCATGATAATTGACCATTTTTTCACCATCGCTGGAATTTAAACAAATGAAAAAAGAATTTATGACTGGCAATCTAGAAAATGTTGAGATAAGTATTCTGTCATTAGGGGTGATAGTCCTCTTCAGTAGCATTTTATAACATATACCTGAACTGAGAGAGATCCAATGCAATGACCTGGTACCAGTTCCCAGAATCGAGCTTCCGAGACTTCAGAAACATCCTCAAGAGAAGTTATCTACCAAAGGTTGGATTAAGCAAACCTAAGGAATAGACTGTGAAAAGCCTAAGAAAGAGATATACTGGAGGACATGAGCATACCTGTCTCCAGCATTTGCTAAAGGCAGAAGAAGGTATACTTGCAGGAGCCATCTGGAGCAATATATTGCCTGAAGCTCTAAAGAGTGGCATAACAACCATGAATATTGCAACTGAAACAAGCCCCAAGCATAAAACCTCTGCATTCTCAACCCTGCAAATGAAAATGAGAATAGAGTGGATTTAACCATCTTTTATAATGAGAAACATGGAAGGAAGAAAGACAACTTTGCTTAATGCACAATTCTTACCCTAAACTAAGAAACCAGGATGCCAGGATCAGACCTGCACTGGTAAGGAAGTATAAGAATATGAATTAGAACCTCGTTTAAAGAACAGAAACTATTGATTTTAGTTAGATCTAAACCTCCGAATAGAATCTGCAAGAACATGTAAGCAGACCGAGTGATAGTTCATATCTTCAGCTTTCCTGTAAACTGCACAAAGGTGGTTGAATCTCAAACAATTACTACTCTACAATAAAAGTAATGCAACAGTAAGACATGATAGCAAACATAGCATAGGAATATACCAATATTAACACGAGCGTAGCTCCGAAAGAACCAAACTCCTAGTATGTTCACCAAAAGATTGGTCACAGCTGAAACAATTAGGTAGTGCCTAATCATAGAGTAAAAGAATAAGTCAGAAACAATATTAGAACTTAAATAGAACCTACTAATAAAGAAAAAAAGTAGGTCAGAAAACATTAGAGACCAACGGAACCTACACTAAGGCTCTCAAAGCACTGTACGTTTGATTCAAAGAACCATGCACTGACGTGCTTTCTTACAATGCTATGTTATCACAATGTTGCACAGACATTGCCTGCTTTTCATCTCTTAAGTATGCAGCATTATTAGCCAAGGCCTCGCGACAATTCCAAGCAAGGATTTGCAAGGAAACAGAGGCATAAGTATTAGAAAAGGGATGGCATCAATAGAGGCACCAAAGCAATTCCTCTACACCCTCCACAAAAAAGAGGGGCTTAAATGATGGTTTCAAGGCATTGTAACAGTCAACAGGATACCTATGCTAACTACAGCAAAGTTCAGTTTGGACTTTTGTCTGATTATATGCTAGTTATGGAACGATATCGAGAGGATGCTTAATAAACCTACTCTGTCACAACCTAGAAATGTAGGCATCTAATTCAAGCTATCTCTCCAAACATGTGATTAAGACAGCGCACACATCAGTCCACCTAGACACTGCAATTGTGAGAACCTCATGCATTGCATTATCAACTAATTTGACCACACTGTTTGGTGTACAAGAAACCTACTCAAATGGCAAAGGAAATGACTGGAACGTGTTGGGCTGTAAAATCTGCAAGGTCCCAGTTGTACAAGAGTCCAGTAATAAAACAAACCATAGCTATCAGAACTAGACTGGAGCAGCTGGTCAGAATGACTGAATGAGAACTATAACTTTGTCTAGTTTGCTTTTGTTATAGGATCAAGCATGCAATTAAACTCACAAGTAGCCTTTACAAAACTGGTCTAGCCCATATTACCAGTTTATTGCCCCTAATTTAATTGCCTCATCTACATTCAACACTGCCCATGGGTCTACAACATAGATGCAGAGGAGGAAAAAAAGAAAAGAAAAGGTATATAAAAAAAGAAAGCAAGGGAAAAAGGAAAAAGATCCCCTTTGTCATACATATACTTAAATATATTATCATTTTTAAACTTATGTTGACTCCAGGCTTGGCCAGTTGATAACCAGTCTGATTCTGAACTGACAACCATGGAACAAATGGCACAACAGAGCAGATATGACAAACTGCAAAGGTTGTAACCAAGTTTGCAACATTACACATAATAGAATCATCACTACCAATTACATAAACGAAAATGCTGATGGAAGCATCTTAAATAAAATAATGACTTACTTGTGCTCAGATTCATCTTGAATAAATGCATGTAGTGCTTCAACTGCTATGGAGAATGACATAAACAATAGAAACAGCTGTCTACACAGGCAACAAAAGCAGCAGTCTGATATGTTAGTCCCAGATCATATGAAAAAAAGGATATATGTAATTAGTACTAAGTACTAACAAGACAATGGAACAATTTAAAAAGGACTACTATCAAACATAATATTACAATTTGCCCAACTATAACAACATTATGTTCACAGAAGTCTGAAAGATTGGCTAATGAGGTATAGATCTGAAGCAGTTGGATGCTTCTTAAAAGAACACAATTATTTTGTAGTCAAACTTGTGTTTCATTAAAAGCACAACACTGTTTAATAATAAACAATAACAAGAAGAACAAAGTAGATTGTTTGTCATATAACTTCTTTTCCCACTCTACCCAAACAAATATACAAAAAAACCAAATCAAAATCATTCAATTTGTACACTAAAATTTATTTTAGAGCATATAGCAGAACCGTAACCATGCACCATTTAGTAAGAGACCCACCTTATATCATCATGTCATAAGAGTTACAAGCACTAGGCTATCTAAATACAGGCAATATACTTCTAAAAGTATTGCTAAGGCCAACCCACTTGTAATCAACAAGAGGCTAGATCCTATCTGATCAACTTGATAAAAAGGCAGAGAAACAAATCATTATTGTCTATAATCTATCACATCCAGAAAGAGTAAAGAAAAAACTTACAGCATTTGTAAAAGCTGATAGTACTTCCAATCTTTTGTACCTAAAAAAAGAAAAACCCCAAAAGTCAAAATCTTTGTCTTTAAACTTGAATTAATATGTTCCTTTTAAGAATTAAAACTTTCTTCAGACGAACGACATAGAATGATGCATTAATGACACTCCATTACAAAGGGAAATATAGAGAAATTTTGTTCACAATGACTACAACTATTCCACGTTACAAGAAATGCTGTAGAAGCTGTAGTGATAGAAACTAACCCATAGGTATATACACCATCAGGCTTCTTCCTAGAAGCAGCCATTGCAAACAATGAAAACGTTAAAAGGCCACAACCAAAGGTAAGATGAAATGCATCCGATACCAAACCTGCAAGAGCAAGTGTCAGGGAATTTAGCAGAATAACACAATCTAATGTGCAGTATGACCACTTTTATATTATTGACCATGCGAAAAACATTTGGTACATCATCAGTAAACTCTATTCACAAAGTGGTTAGAATACTGGAAAGGTTATCAACAGGATTCACAAAATCGTACAGAATGGCAGATTTGGAGAAAAAATAAAGTACTCGAAGAACATATGTAAATATAATGCCCATAGATATTGTTATTTGGTTTGTAAATGTAATGCTCATAAATACTAGCATTTCTAATGTTGAAAAGCATTGCAACTAAAGTACTCATAGCATAGCAAGTATCCATATCCACGGAAGTAGATCATAATCAAGTAACATAGAACTATGAAGTATTCAATCCGAGCAAGAGAGGGAATAAGGAAGCGCATAACGACATGGTCTGACCTACGCGCCCGGTGAAAATGCCAATCAACAACTCCGCTGTAGAATAAGCCACGTTGAGCGAGATCATCAAAGCCAACCGCTTCATCGGCCGATTACCCGAACTTATGGCTTGAACCACCGATACCATCCAGTGAAGCAGCGAGAGGTTCCGACTATCTCGGCCGCCGTTCATGGCGGATTTGCCATACCCCATCCCGTACTCATCGCTCCCAGACGAGGGGATACTGATGAAGGAATCGCTCCGGGAGAGATTCGCCCTGAGGGACTGAGTCCTCTGAGGCGGAAACGGCGAGTGGGGCTCAGGTTGTCGGAAAGACGGTTGGCGCGAGAAGGCCAGCCTGCGATCACCACCCACGAAGCCGTAGTCGCCGGCCCACGGCGGCTGGTCGGGGATCCGGTGCCCGAAGGAGGAGCTCCGGCGGGGAGGAAACCTGGGGGCCGTCTCCCCCGTGTTAGGATCGCGAGGAGCCGCCTGCTGCTCTTCCATCTGGATCAGGATACCTAACTAATTCCGTAGAGCAGAAACCCTAGATTCCAGTCCAGCGGAAGGAGGGTGCGACGACTGACTATGGATCAGCATAAAGAGGAGCGGAGAAAGAATGGAAGATCTCTCGAGCGTTGTTTCGAGACCCTCCGACGGACGATTATTATTAGATCGTGGCGGTCCCTGAGTTTGCGGAGGACGGAGGCGGCCCGCCGTACAAGACTTGTCTACTTGCTTTAAATGTCGCAATTTTAGGTCAACCGCAATAAGAAAAATAACCATAAAATAACTCACTGATTGAGAATATAAAATTTCAGATTTTTAGCTAATAAATAATTATCGAGATATGACGTGTCTAATCGTCCATGTCTCAAAGGACTGATTTAAGCTTCAATGAAGATAATATAATTTGTGCTTAATTTAATTGGTAGGATATTATAAGGGTGAATTCTCAAGAAAAAAATTATCTTTTAAAATTTCTCCATCTCAATTTTGAAAAAAAATTATAAATTTTTTTAAAAAAAATAATCATTTTACCTATAATCCTTGATATTCGCCTTCTCCTATATTGCTTATTTATTGCCCTCGTCTATACTTTCTCATACTTTCTCTCCATTTTATCTCGTAGTTATAGATATCTCTACCTCTAGTCTCGTCAAACCCTTTCTTATGTGTAAGAGCCGGACGAGGATAGTAAAGACTAGAAGACATTGAGGAGAAAAGATAATGATAAATTTGATGAAGATATAAATAAATTAATCATTCTCTATAATAAAGAGGTACTTTAAAAAAATTTGAATGATGAAATTTTTTTCTGAAAATTCACCAATATTATTTGAATGATGCACAAATATTTGAGATATCTTTGAGAAATTGATATATGAGAGCAAGGTTCGTCGTACCGTACCGTACCGGCGTTTCGACCCGGGCTTGATACCGGTACGGTACGGTATATCGCTCGGTACACCTGGGTGTATCGAGCGGTACACCCACGTGTACCGAGCACTGTACACTGCTACAGTACTCGATACGGTACAAGACGGTCCGCGTACCGCTAGCCTGTCGGACCGGTACATACCGCCCGTACCGGGCGGTACAGTCCGGTACGGCAAACCTTGCATGAGAGTATGAGGGGCCGAGAAATTTAGAGAATGGTTGACTAAATCCTCCGAATAAAAGAAAACAACAACCTACCTTATATTCGAGATCACTGAGGCAATTCAATGAATAAGATGCGAATTATAGTCCGAGATCGAATGAGATGCCTCGTTAATCTCTCCATCAAACGATTGGCGCTGTTTCTCCACAATGTCATTTTTGTTGATCTAATAAAATAATATAAGAAGAAATATGTGATTTCAATGGAAAAAAAATATAAAAAAGAAATATAATAGATCTCTAGATATAAAATCCAATGTAACATCACAGGGTAACACAACATAAACATGAGTTACCAGAAAGATGAACACTTCAGCTGTAGAACTAATCTTTTCCAAATCTAAAAGCACAAAATACATTGCACAGTTTCATATCATCACATGAAGCCACGGAACAACGATCTGGTCTGGATTGGCTAGCGGTAAATTCCCCAACCAAAATATCAGCATCGTTTTTCCATGGAAATCACAATGACCCATGTCTCATAAGTCCACAAATGCCTTCACCATCCTATGACCGCAAATGGTAATCTACATTGAAACCGCATGGATCAGATGGGCTTGCACCTGGTCTGCAACACAAGATATTCAAGGAACTCGGTGATTAAAATGAAAGAATGTTCCTAAAGTTCTAGGAAGCACCGATGCAAGAAATGATCTGAAGAACTAAGGTTGAATTCGAAATAGATTTAGAACTGTTATGTACAACTAAAGCAAAGATATGTTCCCAGTCACTATTATTTTCCATACTGTTTCTTAGATGAAGGGAGCCATAGAAAATTAGGATAAACAAGAAGAAGTAATACCCATTACTTACCTCTTATTTATGGTGCAATAGTGAAAGTTGAGGTTTCCAGAATTAATATCTTCAATGTACTGCAACCAGAGAACAAGAGTCAAGAATGACCAATGAAAGCACTGATCATAAACTATTTGATCCCAACCTAGGTTTCAAACACTAATACTATCAGTGTAACCAACACTAAATCCTACCATAAGCTTAGAAAACTTGGCTAAAACAAGATGGCAAGTCAAGAAAGAGGAACTGCAAAACTTACCATTCTCAAGGTAACAATGATTGATGAAAATGCTAGGGAATCAAATGGTATGTCATCCAAAGCAAACAGAGCACATTCGAGTGACTCAGGGCCTGGTGAAAAATGAGGTGTCTTCAATCTTGCTCGGAATATGATGTAACTCTGTACTGGATATGAGATTAGACATAGTTCTTCATTACCAAGACCACTGAATATTTTGTCCAAATAATTATCAACAGAAGTAAGTTATCTCACTTGGCCAATGAGAGGAATATCTAACTGTGCAAATGGTGAAATAATTTCAACTTCAGCACATGCTTCTTCCAGAGTTTCTCTAGCTGCCCCGTCTGCAGCAGACTCCCCAATCTCCAAGAAACCAGCTGGAAGTGTCCTGCAGGTTTAATGGTTCAACATTTAGACCACTTTCCATCAAAATCAAATCTCATACACAGCACAGGCCAAATGGGAAGCTTGGGGAGACGAAAAGCAAACATGGGCTTCCAAATTCAAGATTAAATCCAACTAACTTGAACAACTATATTTACAAAGAAATAAATTATGAAATAGTGAAAGTTTAAATTTATAATTTTTTGACATTTTCTATAATTATTTTTATGTTTTTTTTAGGTTTAATTTGAGTGACAGAGCTTTGGCAAAACTTAAGTAATGAAGATGTGAGGAAAATCAAACAATGATAGAATCAAACCATGAAGAGTGGAAAATTGAAGCAGAAAAAATAATGATAGAATCTACACCACCTGCCACAACAGACCAAAAGGTCCTCTAACTTCTACATTTGCTAACAGTTCTAAAAACAAACCATACAGAACCATGAACTGTTGAGTCTACTATGATCGTGTTTAATGGACAAACTATTGAGGCACCAAAAGATGCAAATGTTGTCTAAGAGCCTGAGGCACCAGCTGTTGATTTTACAACAATTAATGAATTTACGATTAAGGATTAAGATCTTTCCTCAGTTGCAAAACCACTAATCCCTTCATCAAAGCCTACAATTGACCTCTTATGTTCAATTGATGTTGAAGTTGATGCATCGAAGTTGTTGCATATTGCAACTACTGTTGATTCTACATCAAAGATTGCTGAGATTGTCTGATCAATATGTTTTTTCTTTTGCCTTAAACAGATTGCCAGAATACCAAGAATTGATTTCCATGATCAGATCTAATACCTGCAAGATCCTCTTACCAACAACAGATCATCATGAGGATATCATGTTGTGCAACAGAAGAGAATGGTAAATACTGATTTGAGCCCAAAATTCAAAACTGAGTTTAATTAGGTTTAGGTCGAGCCTACAAAATTCAAAACTTTTGAGATGGTGTTAGTAGTGCAGGTAACCAGTTGGTCAATATCCAGAACAAACAGATTAAAATGGGAACAAATCTAACTTTGGAGATGGTGTTCGTAGTACAGGTAACCAGTTGGTCGGTATCCAGAACAAACAGATTAAAATGGGAACAAATCTAACAACTTAATGAAATCCCGTTGAATGTGGATAAGGTACTGTGTTATGATATTTTCATAAAAAAATTAAGATTCATAGCTATGCCATTTTTAACTTCTTCTGGGAACAAATCTAACAACTTAATGAAATCCCGTTGAATGTGGATAAGGTACTGTGTTATGATATTTTCATAAAAATTTTAAGATTCATGGCTATGCCATTTTTAACTTCTTCCGTTATCCTTTGAAATTCCTTTCCACATCTTATCTTCCCTACCACAGCCGCTAGCTCTTCCCTCTTTTTGTTCTACCTATTCTACCCATGCTTGCATCAAATTGGTATGAGAAGTACTGTGCATGTTTCAGTTTCTTACATCAAAGAAATTAGCAATAACAAGCAAAAGAGTAGATGATAAGTATTTAATCAAATGAAAGGAAAGGATAAGATAAGCACCAAAGACCATAAGATGGCTCAATTTTCCGTTTACAAAGCAGAACCTTGTCATTATGCTCCACCAGGCAACCAACTACCTGGAAAACTCAATTACCAGAGTGAACAAATAAGTCAAGATCAATATCATAATGCAACATCTATTATCAAAATGAATAGAAAACTGAGACAAATTTCTAAAACAAAGAGAAATAAACAACTGAAGTTTAATATATAGAAACTGCAATAGACATATCAGATAGAGTAGCTTCATGTCCGGTGGCTCAAATCCAAAAAATATAGAAAAATATATATATAATTTAAGAGTCATGCTCAGTATGAAGCCCAGTATGGCCTCCCATGTTCAGTGGTTCTTGCCAGAGGAGGGACACTGCCAATAATGCATACCCTGTTCGGTAATAGATCGACATGCTAAGGAAGCAGCAGAGGAAGGAGAAGAGGAACAAAGAGTAAATGAGGTGGAAGATGAAGGAAGAAGAAGAGAAGGAAGGAGAACTAATCTATCCTGCCGTCATGACACACCAAGGAGAACTAATCTATCCTGCCGTCATGACACACCATTCTTGCTGCCATGCCACTGCCTCAATGCTGCTATGTGGTTGCCACCGTGTCGCCTGCTGGTCTATAGATAGATAGATAGGTCAGGTTAGCAGGTCATTCTATCCTCACCTATATAATAAAGTTCTGCAAGCATATCCCTGGAGAACACAACATTATCCCAGTTTTCCTTTATCAATGTTAGATAAGTGTTTCATAAGTTATTAAATATTTTTTAAACATCAGACACTTGTACAAAGAAAGGCATTGAGATATAGGCTGTTATCATCACAATGATTTTGGCTTTAATGTTGAGAACAAACATTATTAATTATTAAAAATTACATCATACTGAGATAATAATAAAAGAATCAAATATACCATCTTAGCTGTCATGTCATTGCCGTATGCATTTCCTACTTTTTCAAAGTTTGCCTTGTTGGTGTGTCTATATCATGTGGTCTCCCTTTCCTGTGTCCATATCCACGCCTCTTAGAGACCAACTCTAGTCATCACAGTGAGCTTAAGCAAATTGCAACGAATGGGCAATCCATAATGAAGAAAGGGTAGAACATTCCTAGAAAATGGATGAGGAAGAAGAATACTCCAGCAACACAAACAGCCTGTCCCAAGCTACTGTAACCAAGAGGTTGGAATCTCCTTGAAATTCCCCATGTAATTCTGCCAAAGGTGCCAAAAGCCCATGGAAATCAAACAAAGATTGACATGGTTCTCGGGGGAAGAGGAGTCATCTTCACCTAATCAAGCTCCATTCATCCAATGGGCTGGAGCAATTCAAAGAAAAATACACCAGAACAAAATTGCAAATAGGAAAAGATGGGCCAGATCCTCTTGACCGGACACATAAGTTGCAGTTTAGAAATTTCAAACACATTATTAAAGGTAGGAGAGGATAGATGCACAGCCCTATGGAGAGAATTTAACAAAGAACTGAATCCAATATGTTCATAAGTAAGGCCTCTCTTCTTTATTCTTGCAAATATTTTAATCTGATTAATCAAATAGCTTATATTTATAAGCAAATTTAAATTCTTCGTGATCTAAGTTTCTTCAAGTTCATAAGTATTGGTTGCATAACTTCAAAAGATCATATACTTCTTTAATAAATTAACTATGCCTTATAGTAATATTTCCAAGTTCTCACTTACTCGAATAATTTTTCAACCTTGGGATTAATTTTGAAACACTTACATAGTAATATATGTGTTAGCAATACAACACAAATAAGCATACAAAAAGCTCAAACAAGAAAAAGTGTAAATAGAACTAGTATTGCTTTCTTATTCTCGGTGATCGGCTTAAAGGTTCTCAAACGAGCATAAATCTTCACCATTATCAGTTTATTTGAAGCCAACTTTGTTGAAAAGAAAAGCTGACATCACGTTCTTCATCATGGAGGATATACAAAGCACAATTTTGAAGTCAGAACCCATCCAGAAGTGAGTTCTAACTCGACTTTCCAAGCAATCAAGTTTGAACGACATCCACAGACGTAAAGGGAACTCATTGTCAATGAGGAAGGTTACACTCTAACTAGGCTTTGTTTAACGTGCATATCTGTAAGCACCAGACTCAATCCACTTGTCAATCATAGTTCCACCCATTTTAGTATATAAATGTCATTAGAGATGGCTCCCTGACATTGTTAGCTTAAGATATAAACTCAACTGTGTAGTCTAGAATTCAAAAGTATCAAAATGATCCTCATGTATAGAGTCAAGACTGTAACATCATCCATAGGTTTTCCAAGAATGAAATTATTGTCAAAACAAATAAATCACATCACATAGGATGTATAAGTTAGTCCTTGATGCATATTTGACAGACAACAAATTAGTTCTAGATGCAAAAAATCTTACTCTCTCAAGGAGATTTGAGTCCTCTACAGTCAGTAAATTCCACAAACCTATATAGTTTATTTACTTACCTTCCATCTCCGGGCAGAGATCATGGTTAGCATTTCCCGCATGAACAGGTTACTTCATTCATGTGGTCTAATTCTTTTCTATTGAGATTCTCCCTTGACAAACCTCATGCTAATAGATACTTTCTTGCTTACTGGCAATCCATCCTAGAATGTGTCTGAACAAACAATGAAGATTTCTCTTCCTAGCGTGTCTAAGGGGCTCTGGTAGTCTGCAATGAGCAGAATGGGGTACTTTTGGAGGATGCTCTCTAGTACATGAGAAAAGCAAAAGAATTAGCCACCTACTACTGGCTTTTTAAGTTCTATTGGCAGCAATTCCTATGAGGAAGGGATGGTCGGAGGCTTTCTTCTAATTCTTCTTCTGTTCCATTTGTCAGTCCTTTGTAAGCAATCTCTTAAGGAAGGGAGAAAGCGCAAAGAACAATGTAGCTAAAGGTGATAGTAAATAAGGTGAACCCAACAGTCCTCTAGCCAAAGCCAGAATAGTCAGACCTGCCAAAAAGCGCTATTTCTAGAGTCCTCTGTTGCTTTCCTCCCGATGCATTCGGTTACTCGCCACGCTTTCCACTCATGCCAAAGAAAGAGCATGATGGATCAAAGAGGGTAGGCCGGAGCCTTGACCTTTCTGTTTTTTTTTTTTTTTTTGAATAGTAAAAACCATCAGTCAGTCTTGGGAGGTTTGGTTCCAGCCGTAATATCATCCCTTTTCTCTATGGAGCTTTCTCCAGTGCCGGCTCTTCAATCTCTACTATCTGTACTGACTTGCTTGCCTTCCTCCTTAGGCTGTTTTTTTTTTTTTTTTTGAATAGTAAAGACCATCAGTCAGTCTTGGGAGGTTTGGTTCCAGCCGTAATATCATCCCTTTTCTCTATGGAGCTTTCTCCAGTGCCGGCTCTTCAATCTCTACTATCTGTAGTAACTTGCTTGCCTTCCTCCTTAGGCTCTATATATGGTTTCTCAATCCGTTGTTCATTTGTTGATACCATACTTTCAATTTGTTACAACCCCATGGAGCGGTAGGTTAGGGATCAAGCTTGAGCGGAGAGAATTTTCCTATACACCCTATAACCCATAGCCCCAGTGAGCAAATGATTGAAGAGCTCAGAGAGAGGAGGAGAATCAAAGGTTAACAAGGCACAAATTCCAAGCTTCAAAAAGTGCTGCCGTCAAGTTTGCTCTAGTAGTGGCTGTTGGGTTAGCATGTTTAGGTTAGGGCAAGGTTCAGAGGAAATAACCCGACTGTTGGATAGGCCCTGTAGCATGTTGCATCAACTTCTACTTGCTTTAGTTTGACTTTAGGACTAACCAATGTGTAAATCCCTTTTTTAAGCTTTTTGGGAGAAAGGAAGCTAAAGTCCATGTCTCACTAACAAAAAGCAGAACTATGTCATCCATCAATGAGGATAGATGAAAAGATACAGTATAATTAATGGCTGAGAAAGATGATGATAAAGAAAAACATCATGTACGTAATTAAAAGAGAAACACAAGAAGTTCTTCATGTTCAGTCAAACATTTTAAATAAAAAATCCAGTGATATATAAAGCAGGAACACGAATATTAAATCACACAGGTCATTGGTCATACCATTTTGGGATTCTCATAGTGAATTTTCCCACACACCGTGCAAACTGCCCTTATCTTCTCTTCTCCATCTGGTATAACATGCTTAGTTGGATTTCCACAAGAATGACAAAAGCAGATTTTGGATTTTTGAAACTGCAACGTTCAAGTGGTAAATGATTAAAAAGTACCCAAGTACCAAATTACAACAAGATCTGCAAAACTGCCTAAATTTTTACTTGAGGGATACCAGTCAAACAAACTCCCCCACAATGTTCCCATTTAAATTCAATCCCTTTTGTTCCTTTTATTACCTACTTGTAGCAATAACTACGACAGTCATTTGTAGCTTTAGCATAGGTTTTAATATTAATGCAGTCGTTAAAGATTAGCATAAAGGAAGACACGAATTACACCAATCTATTATTGGAGAAAAGAAAAGTGCGATCCTTGAAATATAGGGATTGCCTATTACTATTGACAAAGAAAATAAATACAAAACCAAACTTCCCATCAAATAAAAAGAAATTCTCCTGAAACCCACCATAGACGGCGCCGCAGCAGGCCCGGTGGCGGCAACCACATCGGGCCTCGTGTCCGGACCACCGGAAGACATCCAAAAGGCTCTGAAAACAGCGTGCGAAGCGGGACAAGGCACGCAAAGCGGCGATCTCCAAGGAGAGGAAGAAATACTGGACTGGGAGAGAGAGGCGATAGCGGGGAGCGACGCGAGGCTACAGAAGCGGGGATTGCATCGGAGCAAGGGCGAGACACCAAATCCGTAAGAGAGGTGAACCGATCTCAGCATCATTTGATGAGATCCCTTTATTAGGGCTTTAGACGGAGCGCAGTGGCGGAGTGGCGGAGGTTGTGGTTAAGGTCGCGCTTGGAACACATCACCGCCCGCGACAGGTGGACGAACGCGGTCTAACAGGATGTCGACGGGTTTAGGGATCGGGCTATCCTGACCGTTCAGACCGTGGATGGAGACGGGTGTTGAAATCCGGTGACCCGATCCGGTTGTGGACGAGAATTAAGGCTTTGGCTGTGCATTAATACGTTCGACTCATCAAGCGGTGCTACTGCTCACCGCTGTGGATACAGACAGAATTCAGGAAACACAAAAGGGCCACGACCATTGACCTTCTATTCAGCGCCACGTTTTCTTGTGGAATGCACCATCAAAGAAAAGGCTGAACACCCCCTCGACTCGCTCTTCCTGGAACCGCCTCTCTCACCGACAAAGGTGAGGCTCTGTGGGAGAGAGAGATGGAATCGGAGAAGAAGAGTGAGGAGAGGAAGAACAGAAGCAGAGGGAAAAGGGAGAGGGAGAAAGAGAAGGAAGAGAGAAGGAGAAGGCTTCGGCTGTGAGAACAGAGGAGAGAAGAAAGGGAAGAAAGAAAGAACGGAAGAAGAGAAAGAAGAAGAAACGACCGAGGAGAAAGAGGAAATGGTTTCGGCGTGCAGAGAAGAGAAAGAAGAAGGAGGGAAAAGAAAGAAGAAGAAAGAAAATTAGGGAAAATGGGTTAAGGACTCGTTTTGATATCAAAGGGAAAATGAATTCTCTTATATTTTTATTAATTATATTTATATTTATATTTAGATTATAGATTGGTGAACCATAATATTCTTAGTTAATTAGATTTTTATATTATGAAAAAAGAAAAAAAGGATGAAAATGATGATATCGGAAGAATAAGGAAAGGAAATATCTGTTGTATGGTAAAAATATCTCTGTTTAATCATTATATTAGAAATTTATTGAATAATATATGAATATTTCTAATTTTGAAATGATGTATCGTTTTTAAAATAATATGTAAAAAGATTTACTAAAATACACAATTTTGTAAAAAAAATTATATATTGTTTTTTAATATAACAATTGTTTAATATTAATTGGGTTATATTTTTTTTTGTGTAAACTACCTTCAGCCGTGCCTCGGGGCCGACGCGGCTCGGTTCGGGTCCGGATGACGGGGATCTCCCGGGGACGCTCCTCCCGACCGCTGAGGGCTGGCCTATCACAGGGTTTCGATCGGAACGGGGTCGTCGTTCCCTCCAAGAAAGAACTCCTCGCTTGGGCGTTTGGGGGGTGACCTCCGCCTTCGCACTTGCACAAAGGTTGGGTCGGGAAGCTCGACCTAACCTCTCCGACGATCAAATCAGTGGATGGTAAAGGGGGTTTCTTTAGCTAAGTTGTCTCTGCTCTTCCTCCTCCTCCCTCCCTTCTTGTTTAGAACGTGAGGGTATTTATAGGGAAGTTTGGTGTTACCGGGTGTGCCTACCCATAGGGGGCAGGATCGTACCTCTGACGGCGTCTGACATTGTCGTTGGCGTGGCGTGAGGGGTAGAGCCTGAGGGGTCGTTAATGGGCCTCGGTCGGCGTTTCGGCCCGTGTTTGCCAGGTGCTATCAGCCCGACAAAGACGTGGGGCGTCAGCTGATGTCACGTGAGTTTTATCATAATTATCTCCCTCATCATACTCCCCCCCCCAAAGGAAGCTATGCGTCGGTTGCCGTAAGGGGGGTCCGAGGCATGGCTTCGGTTTTAAGGAACTATCTCTGTCGAGCGGAGATCAATTCGTCGCCAATGGCGGGGGCATCGTGGAGCTTGGCAATTGATGAGGGTTGGATGTGCAAAGGTGGCACTAAGTAGTGAGTGGCCCGTGGAACCCCAAAGTATGACTCGTAGGTCAAGTTGGGCTCGACCGTAGGGGTGGTAAGCTTATAAGGCGGGCAGGCCGCGGAGCAGCATGGGGCCGAGGAGCTGGACTCGGGCGAGCGGGCCGCGCAGGTGTGGTCTCGGGCAGCATGGGGCCGAGGAGCACGACGCAGACGGCTGCGGCCGAGGAGCTGGACTCGGGCGAGCGAGCCGCGCAGGTGTGGTCTCGGGCAGCATGGGGCCGAGGAGCTGGACTCGGGCGAGCAGGCCGCGCAGGTGTGGTCTCGGGAGCATGGAGTCGAGGAGCACGACGCACGCGGGCTGGCCGTGTAGGTGTGGTCTCAGGGAGCATGGAGCCGAGGAGCACGACGCAGGCGGGCTGGCCGCACAGGTGTGGTCTCGGGGTGCATGGAGCCGAGGAGCACGATGCAGGCGGGCTAGCCGCGCAGGTGTGGTCTCGGGCAACATGCGACCGAGGAGCACGACGCAGGCAAGCAGGCCGCGCAGGTGTGGCCTTGGGCAATCATGCGACCGAGGAGCACAACGCAGGCGAGCAGGCCGCACTGAGGTAGGGGTCTCGGGCAACACGCAGCCAAGGAGCACGGCGTAGGCGAGCCGCGGCCGAGGGATATGGCTCAGGCGAGCAGGCCGCGCAAGCGTACTCGGGCAATCATGTGGCCGAGGAGCATGGCTCGGGCGGGCAGGCCGTGCTGAGGTGGACTTGGGCAGATTGCGGCCGAGGGGCATGGCTCAGGCGGGCAGGCCGCTCTGAGGTGGACTCGTGCAGTCTGCGCCCGAGCCGTGTAGATACAAAAGGGGTTTGGCCGGGGCTAACTGCGAGCCAAGAGGCGATCAGGTAGATACTGAACCTTCGCTCAAAAGAGACTGAGGCAGGGCCTATATTTCTTTTCATGAGTACTACATCGGATAGCCACCGTGGGTGCTTGACCTCTTTTATAGAGCCCGCTGCCAAAATTCATCCCTTCTCACGGCCACCCAGGCCTCGCCTTGATGTACTGGTTAGCCCGCCGGAGCATATCTGGTACCGCGGTGGGAGGTCGCTCCACGAGGGACTAGAGGAATCTGGAAGGTCGCAGGCCTATCATAAACGCTTGCAATAACATAGAGGGATGAGCGTCCGACAACCCCCGGATTTGTGTTGTAAATGTTAGGATCGAGAGCACTAAGAGGGGGGGGGGGGTGAATTAGTGCAGCGGAAATCTTATAATAATTTGTAAACCAAAAGCTGCGTTCGTTCAAAAACTATTATGATGCAAAAGCAAATTCTCAGTTTGTATCTAAGTGCAGTTTGCGTCTAAGCGCAGATTGCGTTTAAGCGCAGTTTTGCGTCTAAGCGCAGTTTTGCGTCTAAGCTCAGATTTACGTCTAAATGCAGATTTACGTCTAAACGCAGTTTTACGTCTAAACGCAGTTTTACGTCTAAACGCAGATTTACGTCTAAACGTAGATTTACGTCTAAACGCAGATTTACGTCTAAACGCAGTTTTACGTTTAAACGCAGTTTTACGTCTAAACGCAGATTTACGTCTAAACGCAGTTTTACGTCTAGACGCAGATTTACGTCTAAACTTTGAAACTTGTTTGTATACTCGCAGAAGGCAGTATGCAGTTGAAATCAAGATGTAAACGTGAACTGAAATCTGATGATTGAGCGAGGAAAGCCGATTTACGTCTGAATGCAGTTTTACGTCTAAATGTTGAAACTCGTTCGTAAAATCGTAGAGGACAGATTGCAGTTATTAATAGGATTAAAATGTAAGCGTAAACTGCAAAGAAGCTTGTTCGTAAAAGCACGGAAAACAGTTCTGCAGAATCAAACGTAAACGTAAACTGTAATGTATGAAAATACGAGTTTACGTCTGAATGCAGATTTGGAAGAACAGCACTTAGAACTTGTTCGTGAAAGCGCAGAGAGCAGTAGTGATGAGGGAGGTTTGCAGTAATGATAAAGTGCTCGAAAATAAACGCAAACCAGAGATTTAGAGTGGTTCGGTCAGCCTTGACCTACTCCACTTTTGGCTTCCTCCACCGATGAGGTTGCCGACGTCAACTAGGTGCCTTCCTTCAATGGGCGAAGGCCAAACTTCCCTCTTACAGTTTCTCTCCTTTTGACAGGCTTAGGAGACAACCTTTACAGACCTTTCTCTCCTCACTTTACAATTGAAAACTTGAAGAACAGAAGGAGGAGACTTAAAGGCTTTACAACACTTTTGAGCTCTTAGAATCACAGAAAAGATCAAGATTTCGGTATAGGTCTGTATCTTTTCAGTGCTGAATGGGTGGGGTATTTATAGGCCCCAACCCAATTCAAAATTCGAGCTCAAAACGATCAAATCGATCAAATCCCAGAATTCTGGGATCAGGCGGTTGCACCTCTCGACTGGAGAGGTGGCACCGCCTGGCAGAGCTCGAAGACTGAGCTCAGCCGATTGCTCTTCTCTGCCAGAGCTCGAAGACTGAGCTCGATGGTTGCATCACCTGGCAGAGCTCAAAGACTGAGCTTGGTGGTTGCATCACCTGGCAGAGCTCGAAATCTGAGCTCGGTGGTTGCATCACCTGGCAGAGCTCGAAACTGAGCTCAGGCTGATGCACCTCTCTGCCAGAGCTCGAAGACTGAGCTTGGTGAATGCATCACCTGGCAGAGCTCGAGACTGAGCTCAGGCTGATGCACCTCTCTGCCAGAGCTCGAAGACTGAGCTAGGTGGTTGCATCGCCTGGCAGAGCTCGGAACTTGAGCTCTGGCGGTGCAACCTCTTGGCTGGGGCGGTTGCACCTCCCAACCCCACAGCCCAGGCGGTTGCACCTCCTGGCTGGGGCGGTTGCACCTCCCAACCCCACAGCCCAGGCGGTTGCACCTCCTGGCTGGGGCGGTTGCACCTCCTGGTGCAATCAGGGTCCGAATGGTTCACTCCATTCGGCCCACTTTGAATCTTTTCAGGGGCCCAATTGCCCCAAGATTAAGCTAATGGGATCACCTCCCATTTTCATGCTTAATCATCATGCTAACTACGATTAACTCTTAAGACAACTTCTGCAGCTTTGCTCCGATGCGTCAATCGCTTCTTCCGGCGAGTTTCCGGCCAACTTCCGTCGATCAACCGATAACCCTCGGTGATCCTTCTGCGGACATCCGGCATACTCCTGGACTTTGCGACGATCCACTTGGCGAGTTCCGACGAGCTTCGCTTGGCAAGCTTCTGGACTTCTCGGATCTGTTCTCGCTGAACCTCCGACGACCGTCCGAACTTCCGTCGAACTCTCGAACTCCCAACGTGATCCTGATCTTGACTCCGGCGCAACACCTGCTGCTTGTCTTACTCTTATCGTAGTTAATCCTGCACACTTATCTCAACACATAGATTAGATAACAAATGACAATTGACTTCATCATCAAAATCCGAGATTCAACAATCTCCCCCTTTTTGATGATGACAATCAATTGATAAAGGAGTTGTCCTTAACTCCCCCTATCTATATGCCATAGTTGAGATAAGTCAACCTTGAATTCAAGACCTAAGAATTCAAGTGACGTATTGATAAGTTAGATCAGTTAAACTTATCAATGCTCCCATCATGATGCCCATCATGATGTATCTCTTCAAGAATGATGTCAAGGCATGACATACATCATCAAGTTTGTATGATTGTGTTTGTAACCATTCATCATGTAATCATATAAAGCTACGAAGGACTTTTTACATGATGCACACATTTGACATTTTCTAGCACGTTTGCATTTTCTTCACAATATAGAATATCAAATCAAGATTTGATGCAAACTATAGCACATGTTCACATATCTCTTGGTGATGCAAGGATGGCATAACATTGTTTATAGCATCACTCAAGTATTTGCAACTATGACATAGATATGATTATGGCAGTTCAGCTATGACATAGTGTTTATCAATTCATATGTTTATCAATTCATATGTTTCTCCCCCTTTGTCATCAACAAAAAGCATGATAGCATTATCAAGCATATAAAGGAAGTCATGACACATATATCTCTTTATTGTTTTTGCTTGACGGAGGAAAGTCATTTTCCAAAGAGTTTTCATAAGAGTGTACGGGAACATCCCATTTTTAGCATACAACCCGAAAAATGAACTTCTTACATGCATTTGGTTAAAAATATTTGTCACATAATTTGCAACATGTTATTTGATCAAGCGTTGTCAAGGCATGTAATAGTAATAACATTCGAAAAATAATTTTAACTAGTTTAAGTATTCGGACACATCAACATTCCTAATGTAATCAAATTGTTCTTCACATAGGGGTTTTGTGAAGATATCAGCTAGTTGATGTTTGGTATCAATAAACTCTATGGTTACATCATGATTTAGTGACATGATCACGTATAAAATGATGTCTAATATCAATGTGTTTTGTTCTTGAGTGTTAAGCTTTTGATGTAGTAACACAATTATTTCAAGTGCAGCATTATATCATATTGCATAGCAGGATTTTTATTTCAGCAAGTGTAGCATTGTATCATATTGCATAGCAGGATTTTTATTTCAGCAAGTGTAGCATTGCATCACATGGTAAGATATCAGCTCGTATGATGCAAATGTTTGATACATGGCATGATAGCAATCATATTAGCAATAGCAACCATATCAATGTCAGACTGCTGACTTATCAACTTACATTGGTATGTTGCTTCATATTTTCAAGGCATAGGCCTTTAAACCTTTTTAGTTTCAGTGCAAAAACCGAGATAAACAACAAGAGATGTTTGCAAATATGCTTACACAGACAAAGATAACCATATCAGGGTAACATATGTATAGCATATCAGGTAACCATAAAGACAAAGTCCTTCATGAATAACATAAGGAGTTTACAACATGTCATATCAAAAATCATCAGATGTTTATACAAGCTTATTCATGAGGTGGAAGATTAAAGTGCCTAAGTAAAGAGTCAAATTGTCGATGGATTTGTTGTAGCTCGGTTAGGATTTGATCTTGTCGAAGTTCAAGCCGTTCTTGTCGTTGTTCAAATCGGTCCATCCGAATCCCGATATCTTCGATGGATGATGTGTGAGTTTGCTCAACCGGATGTGTTTCCTCAAAGGGACAGATCGGAGGAGAGTGGGTACTCCTAAAGACTGGGGTTTCCGGCTCTGGTTCAGGTTCAGGTTCAGGCTGAGGGGGATCAGTTCTTCTAGGCATTCTAACCCAGTTACCGTTTCTATAGTGACATCTTAGTCGGTGAAGTAGATTTTTGTTTATTATGCTGAATCTATCTGATTTCATTACTTCTTCTTCTAGTGGTATTTGAATGTCGTAAGCTTTCATTATTCTAGTAATAATTCCACCATATGGGAGCATCATATCTTTCGTAGATAATTCCAACATGTTTTGTTGGATCAGATAGCCAAGACAAATGTCACGTTCTTTCATGATTAGGTACATAATTCCTAATTCTAATTGACTCACTTTATCATGATGGTATTGCTTAGGAAGAATTATACTAGTCATGATATGATGAAGTATCTTAGTGTTAAAGGGCATTAGATGTTCACAACTTTTAGGAATAGATTCTATGTTAGGATTGGCAAGGATTGTTCCTAAGGCTTCAACGTAGGATGTTTCAATAGTTTTTTCATCCCATGATCCTTTAAAGTAAAGTCCTATGCTTTTCATGGGAATACCTATCATATCACAAATGAATCTATCAGTGATTGAGATGTGTTGTCCTAAGAGATAGGTTGATATCCTTTCTTCATCATCTATTTGCATGTTGTTGTAAAACAATCTAACTAGTCTAGGATAAATGGGTTCGTTGATCTGCAAAATGGGAAGTAGATTTAGGTTTGCAAACCAATGGATAGTCTCTACATCTCTTAGTTCATTCAGATCTACGTATTTTCCCTTATTGATGCTTCTTAGTTCGAAGGAGAGAAATTTTTCAGCATGGTTTTTGGAATCAAAAAGAGTGAGATCAAACTCTTCTACTACTCTCCTCTTTCCCTTGTCCCTTGAGGATCTTCTAGATCCCATTACTACTGCTGTTTAGAGGGATGATGATGAGCTAAAGTAAATGAAGAACAAAACAGAATTTAAGAGCTTCTTAGAGAGTACCTTTGTGAAATCTTCAAGAGAAGGAAGGTTTCTTGATGTTTTGCTCCGAAATGGGAGGTATTTGGAAGGCTTAGAGGAGTGAAATGGGAATGGAGGAGACTTGGAAGAGTAGAGGAGGAAATGGGGGTGAGTTGGGGTCGGTTCCTTAGCCGGCCCTAGTGTGGTTTTAAAGGGCAGAGCTTGCTGGCGGTTGCACCTCTGGCTGGAGCGGTGCAACCTCTGGCAACCCGTGATGGCTGGAGGTGCCACCGCCAGCTGGAGAGGTGCCACCGCCTGCAGCAGGTGAACACCTAAGATGATTTGATTAGGGAGTCTTTGCCTTGAGGAGAGTTTCAGAGCAATTAATGTTTGTTACATGATTTCGTATGAGTTTTTATTTAAGGAAGAAGCTCTTTGTACGATCAAAATAGATCTTTTAACGTGCATACGTATGTTTGTTTGGTATCCCTTTTAAGATCATGACATATTTAGTTTCTACAAGAATTAATTCGTAGATGAACGGGTTTTGAAGATCAGGGGGGTATGTGAATTTGGATATCATATGTTTCTAATAAGGTTGTATCGTTTTTGTGATTTCACAACTTCCACTTGTTACTTAAGCGTTGTGAGTTCCTTTTTGATTCTTGGTTTATGACCATTGAGAGTCAAGGAGCAGAAAATTATTTCTTGCTCCGGCCTAGACTTTTAATGTTTTTATAGGAAGGGATGATCTTTAGGAACCCATTTGCTTTTGGGTGCCTCATAAATAGATCTACATTTTCTATCATGTTGCATAGAGTTTATCATGGTTCCTTTAGGAACCCAAATTAATTTGTTTGGACTTATTTTCTTGAATGGACAACAATGTGTCTTGTGTCCAGATTTGCAACAAAAGTTGCACTTGGTTTGGTGTTGAACGTGTAAGATGGGGCCTTTTACAAAGGTAGTTGGATTTCGGTGAGGACTCCTCACAAATCCAATCCCACTTCTTTTGGGAGCATGACCCTTGTTTGTAAGGATCATGTTTAATGACTTGCTACCAACCTCGAATTTCTTCAAGGTATCCTTAAGTAGCAAGTTTTCTTTTTGTATTGTTTCTAAATCATGACATTTGATACATGAATTTAAACTATCATGATGTTCGACTTTTAACTTATCAAACTCACAAGTAAGATTATCATGTACCTTTTTTAGCAACTTGTATTTTCTATTTATAACTTTGCATTCATCAAATAAATCATGGAAGGCATTTAATAATTCATCGAAAGATAAATCAGCATCTAATAAATCCGTTACCTCCTCTCCGATGGCCATTAAGGCGTAATGAGCAACTTGCTCGGTGTTGGACTCCTCTTCTTCATATGCGCTCGAGTCATCCCATGTTGCTTGAAGAGCCTTCTTCTTTGTTGTTCTTTTCTTGACTTGGGGACAATCACTCTTGTAGTGTCCCGGCTTTTTACATTCGTAGCAGATTACTTGGTCCTTCTTGGGTTCAAGTTTATTTTTCACATCGTTTTTAAACTTGTTTCTTTTGAAGAATTTCTTAAACTTTCTTGTCAAAAGTGCCAAGTCATCGTCACAATCCTCATCACTTGAGTTTTCTCTCAAGTGGCATTCAGAAGTTTTAAGTGCCATATCCTTCCTGTTCTTTGGAAGGATGTCTTCTTGCTCTTCATGAGCTTTGCAAGTCATTTCGTAGGTCATTAATGACCCGATTAGTTCTTCAAGAGGGAAATTTCGCAGATCTTTTGCCTCTTGAATGGCGGTGACTTTAGGATCCCAACTCTTAGGAAGAGATCTTAGTATCTTATTAACAAGCTCAAAATCCGAAAAGCTCTTTCCGAGTCCTTTTAGACCGTTGACGACATCCGTGAAACGGGTAAACATGTCGCCAATGGTTTCACTCGGTTTCATTCGAAAAAGTTCAAAAGAATGAAGCAACAGATTGATTTTTGACTCTTTCACTCTACTTGTGCCCTCGTGGGTCACTTCAAGTGTGTGCCAAATATCAAAAGCAGTTTCGCAAGTTGAAACACGATTAAACTCGTTTTTATCAAGTGCGCAAAATAAGGCATTCATAGCCTTTGCATTAAGAGCGAAAGCCTTCTTCTCCAAATCGTTCCAATCGATCATTGGAAGAGAAGATTTTGAAAATCCATTTTCAACAAGGTTCCACAGTTCAAAATCCATAGAAATAAGAAAGATCCTCATTCGGGTCTTCCAGTAAGTGTAGTCCGTTCCACTGAACATGGGTGGACGTGTAATCGAATGCCCCTCTTGGTTTCCGGCGTATGCCATCTCTCTTGGGTTTTAATCCTTTAGAGAGTTAACCTTGCTCTGATACCAATTGTTAGGATCGAGAGCACTAAGAGGGGGGGGGGTGAATTAGTGCAGCGGAAATCTTATAATAATTTGTAAACCAAAAGCTGCGTTCGTTCAAAAACTATTATGATGCAAAAGCAAATTCTCAGTTTGTATCTAAGTGCAGTTTGCGTCTAAGCGCAGATTGCGTTTAAGCGCAGTTTTGCGTCTAAGCGCAGTTTTGCGTCTAAGCTCAGATTTACGTCTAAATGCAGATTTACGTCTAAACGCAGTTTTACGTCTAAACGCAGTTTTACGTCTAAACGCAGATTTACGTCTAAACGCAGTTTTACGTTTAAACGCAGATTTACGTCTAAACGCAGATTTACGTCTAAACGCAGTTTTACGTCTAGACGCAGATTTACGTCTAAACTTTGAAACTTGTTTGTATACTCGCAGAAGGCAGTATGCAGTTGAAATCAAGACGTAAACGTGAACTGAAATCTGATGATTGAGCGAGGAAAGCCGATTTACGTCTGAATGCAGTTTTACGTCTAAATGTTGAAACTCGTTCGTAAAATCGTAGAGGACAGATTGCAGTTATTAATAGGATTAAAATGTAAGCGTAAACTGCAAAGAAGCTTGTTCGTAAAAGCACGGAAAACAGTTCTGCAGAATCAAACGTAAACGTAAACTGTAATGTATGAAAATACGAGTTTACGTCTGAATGCAGATTTGGAAGAACAGCACTTAGAACTTGTTCGTGAAAGCGCAGAGAGCAGTAGTGATGAGGGAGGTTTGCAGTAATGATAAAGTGCTCGAAAATAAACGCAAACCAGATATTTAGAGTGGTTCGGTCAGCCTTGACCTACTCCACTTTTGGCTTCCTCCACCGATGAGGTTGCCGACGTCAACTAGGTGCCTTCCTTCAATGGGCGAAGGCCAAACTTCCCTCTTACAGTTTCTCTCCTTTTGACAGACTTAGGAGACAACCTTTACAGACCTTTCTCTCCTCACTTTACAATTGAAAACTTGAAGAACAGAAGGAGGAGACTTAAAGGCTTTACAACACTTTTGAGCTCTTAGAATCACAGAAAAGATCAAGATTTCGGTATAGGTCTGTATCTTTTCAGTGCTGAATGGGTGGGGTATTTATAGGCCCCAACCCAATTCAAAATTCGAGCTCAAAACGATCAAATCGATCAAATCCCAGAATTCTGGGATCAGGCGGTTGCACCTCTCGACTGGAGAGGTGGCACCGCCTGGCAGAGCTCGAAGACTGAGCTCAGCCGATTGCTCTTCTCTGCCAGAGCTCGAAGACTGAGCTCGATGGTTGCATCACCTGGCAGAGCTCGAAGACTGAGCTTGGTGGTTGCATCACCTGGCAGAGCTCGAAATCTGAGCTCGGTGGTTGCATCACCTGGCAGAGCTCGAAACTGAGCTCAGGCTGATGCACCTCTCTGCCAGAGCTCGAAGACTGAGCTTGGTGAATGCATCACCTGGCAGAGCTCGAGACTGAGCTCAGGCTGATGCACCTCTCTGCCAGAGCTCGAAGACTGAGCTCGGTGGTTGCATCGCCTGGCAGAGCTCGGAACTTGAGCTCTGGCGGTGCAACCTCTTGGCTGGGGCGGTTGCACCTCCCAACCCCACAGCCCAGGCGGTTGCACCTCCTGGCTGGGGCGGTTGCACCTCCTGGTGCAATCAGGGTCCGAATGGTTCACTCCATTCGGCCCACTTTGAATCTTTTCAGGGGCCCAATTGCCCCAAGATTAAGCTAATGGGATCACCTCCCATTTTCATGCTTAATCATCATGCTAACTACGATTAACTCTTAAGACAACTTCTGCAGCTTTGCTCCGATGCGTCAATCGCTTCTTCCGGCGAGTTTCCGGCCAACTTCCGTCGATCAACCGATAACCCTCGGTGATCCTTCTGCGGACATCCGGCATACTCCTGGACTTTGCGACGATCCACTTGGCGAGTTCCGACGAGCTTCGCTTGGCAAGCTTCTGGACTTCTCGGATCTGTTCTCGCTGAACCTCCGACGACCGTCCGAACTTCCGTCGAACTCTCGAACTCCCAACGTGATCCTGATCTTGACTCCGGCGCAACACCTGCTGCTTGTCTTACTCTTATCGTAGTTAATCCTGCACACTTATCTCAACACATAGATTAGATAACAAATGACAATTGACTTCATCATCAAAATCCGAGATTCAACAGTAAAGCGATTCACAAAATGGGAGAGGGGCTCGTCCTCCCTTTGGTTGAGTCCGAGGAGTAGTGCAACGGATGGCTTTGGCCAGGCGTAGGCCAGGAAGCTGAGCTCGAAGTCCTTGACGAGCTGGTCGAAGGAAGTGATCGTTCCGGTCTTCAGGCCGTTGTACCACGCGCAGGCCGACCCTCTCAGAGTGGTGGGAAATGCCCTGCACATCAAAGCGTCAGAGGTTCCATACAGCGCCATTTGGGCACTGAAAGCGGCTACGTGGTCCGTTGGGTCGGTGGAGCCGTCATATGCGTCCAAAGAGGGGAGTCAAAAGTTCGGGGGAACTGTCTGATCCTGTATCTCAGGTGTGAACGGAGATCCTTGGTGTGCGTCCTCCCCGAGCTCTCCCTTTGACCTGCGAACCTCCTTCTCCACTTCGTCGAGCCGCTGACTAACAAAGTGTAGTTGGGCTCGCAGGGAGTCCGTTGAATCCGAAGATAATGCCTTGGGTTCCGGGCGGTCGCTCGGGTTTTCCATCGCTCGATCCCCGAGTGGGGCCGATCGGACCCGAGGTGAAGCGGGGAGCTCCTGAGGTGGCGTGCGAGCCTGAACGGGTGGCTCCAGTTGCTGCGATGGTTGGACTGCCGACAGGTGCAACAGACGAGAAACGAGTGGGATAAATGGACTGCACCATACCGATCAGGGTTCGGACTTGGTGGGTGAGGTCCTGAAAGGCCTCGGACGACACGGGCGATGGGTCGGCAAGGGCGCCATCGGGTGGCGACAAGCCGGGTCGTTGAAT
Source organism: Musa acuminata AAA Group (assembly GCF_036884655.1). Lineage (NCBI taxonomy): Eukaryota > Viridiplantae > Streptophyta > Magnoliopsida > Zingiberales > Musaceae > Musa > Musa acuminata. The sequence continues at coordinate 5,962,111 of NC_088348.1, read as the reverse complement.
ATCCGCCAATAACGCTCTTAGGTCGTGGCGGGGGGTTCGTCTTGAGGTTCTCCGCGCGGGGGGTGTTCCCCCGGAGCTCCGATCGGGTGAGGCCCCTCAGCTGCGGGTTCGTTTGAGCTGATCGGGTGATCCCTCGACATTCGACCCTCCTTCTAGCACCAAAATGTTTGTGTAAACTACCTTGAGCCGTGGCCTCGGGGCCCACACGGCTTTGTTCAGGTCCGGATGACGGGGATCTCCCGGGGACGCTCCTCCCGACCGCTGAGGGGCGACCTATCACAGGGTTCCGATTAGGACGGGGTCGTCGTTCCCTCCGAGAAAGAACTCCTCGCTTGGGCGTTTGGGGGGTGACCTCCGCCTTCGTACCTGCACAAAGGTCGGGTCGGGAAGCTCGATCCGACCCCTTCGACGATCAAGTCAGTGGATGGTAAAGGAGGTTTCTTTAGCTAAGTTGTCTCCGCTCTTCCTCCTCCTCCCTCCCTTTTTGTTTAGAATGCGAGGGTATTTATAAGGAAGTTTGGTGTTACTGGGTGTGCCTGCCCGCAGGGGGCAGGATCGTACCTTTGACGACGTCTGACATTGCCGTTGGCGTGGCGTGAGGGGTAGAGCTTGAGGGGTCGTTAATGGCCCTCGGTCGGCGTTTCGACCCATGTTTGCCGGGTGCTGTCAGCCCGACAGAGACGTGGGGCGTCAACTGATGTCACGTGAGTCTTATCATAATTATCTCCCTCATCAATTTTGATATTTGTTTAAAAATTAATTTCATCTTAGCTATGATACAAGGAGATATGTATTATCTATATAATGGGATGATTTTAGACCTTATCACAAAGATAAAAACAAGATCATAGTTATTAATACTACTGACTTATGTTTAGATATATTTATGTTTATGAACTTAGTAATAGTTATATGAATGGTCAATGTTTTATATTTTGTTATGTGACAATAGTTATATTTTTATTTTTATTATGAAAATATACTATATCTTGTTTTGAAAAGTATATATAGTGTTCTGTAAACTTTATAAGAATGAAGAAAATATTAATATTATATATATTTTGAAAGTATGTGTTAAATATATAAAAAAAAAACTTATTTAAAAATATTTATTTATGATAAGTTTTGATTAGCATGTATTGTCATGGTGTTTATTAAGCTATGGGTTGTTCATATCAAATTATCTTTAAATTTTTTAGTGCATAGTGAAAATCGATTATTAATTAAATTATATAATTAATCTATTAGGATCATTATAAGTTTAGCTTATTTTATATATTATTTGTATTGGAATATTGTGCATTCTTATAGAGTCATTGGATCTATTAAATGTCCTGTAGATTAATTTATTATGAACTAAATTATGCAATAATTATGGAAGCTATTGACTTTGTGATGAGTTAGGACATTATACTAACTATGTTTATCAATTAGTTTCAAAATGGATATTGTTATTATTATTGATTTTGGACTCTATTAGACTTAACTTTATAATTTAGAAGATAAATATAAATTAGATGTATTAGTATCAATTAATTTTTTAGTATAAAACTTATTTTGCTTGTTACAATGTTTTAGTCACCATAACAAAAATATTATAAAACCTATTTAAAAACACCGTAGACAATTTAAATAGACTTTTAATCTGAACTAAACTAACTATAAACCTAAAAATATAATGTTATAATAATGATAATATTTTTAATAACATTTATAGTAATTTTTAATATACTAATAAAACACTGTAAATGTTATTAAAAAATCATGATAATCGAGTTATACGAAAACATTATAACAGTTTAAAAATAAATTTAAAATAAAAAAATAAAAAGCATTTTAGGTATTTTCAATTTAGAGATATTGTTTAAAAAAGGTAAAAGAGGAAATGCCTAAAACATGAATATTTTATAAGAAAATTATCATATATATATATATATATATATATATATATATATATGATGATTATCAACTTTGGATGGATAAATATATAAATTATCAACTTTGTATGGATAAATATATGCAATTTTGCATGATCTAATGAATTTCTAAGTTTATTTAACATGAATAATCACATAAAAATAATCCATAATCTAACAAGAACAAAAACAAGTAGTATTTGAAGTGTCAAATGAAATATTGTGCCAAAATCCCCACCTTCAAAAATATATGAAGGAATCAGAATCAGAATCAGAATCAGAAAATACACACATTCTCAACTTCCATCTTCTTCCACATTTCTTGTGAGGACGATCCACAAACCTTTAAAGCCCATGGAATCAATCTATGTACACAAGGGTAGCCCAATCGATATTCCTGTCTCTCGAGTTCTCAATTCCCTCCAGCATCCGGGCGCCGCTGCTCTCAGCCCCATCCTCTTCGTTCTCCGGCGCCGCCTCAGTGGTGTTTCCACCATTGCTGTCATCCTTGTTGTTGTCGACTCCGTTATCCTCCTCCCTCTCGCGGCATCGAGTCTCCAGCAGCTGCAGCCTCCTCCTGAAGTCCTCCATCTCGCTCTCGATCAGGAAAAGCCTCTCCTTCAACGTCAAGTTCTCCTCCTCGAGCTGCGCAATGTGCGCGTCCTGGTCTTCCACCCTGCTCTCGAGCAGGTCCGCCGCGGTTTTCATGCCTTGCTCCTCTTCCTCGGGGAACACCATCTCGAACCGGCTAACGTCCTGATCCAGCCGCCGCTCCACCTCCAGGTGCTCCTCGACGTCGGTCTCGCTCGACCCCTCCTCGTTCTCATCCCCGCTACCACTGCCGGCCCGGTTCGGTGACCGGAGCCGGATCAGGCCCTTCATCGAGCCGTAGCCGTCCACGCCCCACTCCTCCTTGACCATGTCCGCTAGGTCATCGCGCGTCGGCGAGAACTTGGGGGTCGAGAGGACCGCCGGCGTCACGGGGCACGGCGAGACCAGCGGCGCGATCCCGCCGGATTTCTTGGCGCGGATTATGAAGGAGGTCGTATTCCGGGGGGCAAAGGGTGCGGAGCGTGCGAACTTCTTCTTGGGGAAGAACCTGCGCGCCTTGGCGCGGTTCTGGTACTGCAACTCGTGGAGCGTCGAAGGTATATAACCGGAGACGCCACCGCCACCACTAGGTTCCCTTCTCCCTCCAGCGGCCGCTTTCTTCCGCTTGTCGGCAACCTTCTTAACCTTCCAGTTCATCCGACCTGGCATGGCTGCACCCGGGGCGGCGAAGGGCGGTGGAAGAGGCAGAGTGGGGTTCATAAACCCCATCCGGTCCTCCGCCGGGGGCGGAAAAGGCGGCCAGATCCCAAAGCTACGAGTCATCATCAGCGACGGATCATTCATCGATTCCCGGCCGGTGACGGATCAAAGAACCCTAAAATCCCCTAAACGCGAAGACAACGATCGATCTAACCCTACCTCCGGCCGAACGGTAAGAGATCTTGGAGTAAAGAAACTAAGTGTGTACCACACTCAAGATGAAGTTCAAGATCGAAAGAAGAAGACAGGTTTCGTTTCTCTTAGTTCTTCCTCCGACGATTTGGTTTTCTTTGCAACAAGAAGCCTCGAGCGGGGGGAGGATTATATTTATAGAGACGAACGGATGAGATGGACGGTGGAGATTTCGTTCGTGTTCGTGGACGGTTGGCATAGCTTTCCGGTTTCTTGCGGTACACGACGCCGAGTCGCGAATTCAGACTCGGATTTGGAACTGCAATTTTTATCCGATTAAAAAACACTAAATTCGAACTTAAGATTTATCACTTATATAATAATATATTAATAAATTAAAATATTTTTTATAAAATAATAATAATAATTATTATTATTTATTTATATCTTGAAGAATATCGTTGTGGTCAATATATGTCATTTATCATTACGCAGTACTATTGAAATGAAAATAATAATAATAATAATAATAATTGGTGACGTATTTTTGACTTTATTTTTGAAATATCTATGGTGAAGAGAAAAATAATCGATGGTACTTTAGATGTTCATGATTTTTTTATTAGTTCGTTTCATATATTAGTTTGCAATTTAAATGATTAAAATGACCTAAACTCTTTACTTATTGTTATATATATATATATATATATATATATATATATATATATATAATTAAATAAAATGGATGCATTGAACCATCACTTTAGATGAACCAATCCAATTTATTTTTCATGTAATTGTTTGATTCATCCTTTATATTTGTTTCCATGAAAATATTCGATTTATCCTTTATGAATCATTTTTCACATTCAGTTATATTAGTGATAGGGGTAAAAAAATTGATTTGACATAACACCCCGAATTTGACGTAATACACCCCCACGTCGGACACCTCGTGCGGCACACTGCTCCAGAACGAGCATTAACAATGACACGACGCGCACCCACACCCACCATACCCAAACAGCCTCCTCAACTGACCCCCCATGGCCGGCCAAGGCAAGCGAAGGCGCTGACTGACATCCCCCATACCCTGCGACAGCTCAGCCTTCCACGCAACGACCGCGATGACAGACGCCATCAGAGGTACGACCCTGCCCCGGTCGGATGGCCCATCAGGTAACATCAAACTTCATCTATAAATACCCCCTGGCTCCCAACAGGAGGGAAGGGGGGACAATCTCACTAAAAAACTCCTCTCTGCTTCACTGACTTGATCGTCGAAGGGGTCGGGCCGAGCCATCGACCCGACCTGTGTGCAGGTACTCGACCGCCGTTGAATCCACTTGGCGTCGCGGAACTTTCCAGGTCGGATCCCCCGCGGCAGCCACCACAACATCCCAAGGGGAGCCACATCTGATCCCAGCCATTTGGAGCCCTGAACCAGCCGCGTCGACCCCGAGGTCACGGTTGACAAAGTTACTTACCGTAACAGATTGGCGCTAGAAGGAGGGCTGCATCCAAATGTCAAGGGATCAGCGAATCCACTTCGGCGGACCCTCGACTACTGGGCTCCCCGCCTCGGGGGAACACCCCCTACGTGATGAAACCCACGACGAACGCCCCGCGGTGGTGTCAGAACGCTACTAGCAACTGCTCGATGACCCAGGCTTGTCGCCTCCCGGCGATACACCCGCCGGCCCGTCGCAAGTGTCACCCGAGGCCTTTCATGACCTCGCCCACCAGGTCCGAGCCCTGACAAGCATGGTGCAGACTATCGTCCCGATCGTTTCCCAGTGAGCCCCTCCGCATGCGACCCGACCTTCGCAGCAACGGGAGCCCCCTGTCCGGACTCACGCACCGCTTCCAGAGCTTCCTATCTCGCCTCGAAACCCCACAACTCGGCCCGGGAGCCGGGAAGCGGAGGACACGACGAGCTGCCCCGAGCCCGAGGCTCCGACCGCCGACTCGACGAATGCCTTGCGAGCTCAGTTGCGCCTCGTCAGTCAAAAACTGGACGAGGTACAACAGGAAGTCCGCAAGTCAAAAGGAGAGCTCGGGGCGGACGGACACCAAGGATCCCCGTTCACCCCCGAGATACAAGAGCAAGCGATCCCGCCACACTTCTGCCTCCCCTCGCTGGACGCGTATGACGGCGCCGCTGACCCAGCGGACCACGTGGTCGCTTTCCGCGGCCAGATGGCGCTGTACGGGACTTCTGACGCTTTAATGTGCAGGGCATTCCCGATGACTCTGCGGGGGCCAGCCCGCACATGGTATAGCGGCCTGAAGCCCGGGACCGTCGCCTCCTTCGATCAGCTCGCCAAGGATTTCGAGCTTAACTTCTTGGCCTATGCCCGACCGAAGCCGTCCATGGCGCTGCTCCTTGGGCTCAACCAGAACGAGGACGAGCCCCTTGTTGAATCTTGTATTTTGATGATGAAACTGTTAGGAAATCATAAGGGGGCGACATCATATGCGCAGCGGAAGAACAAGAAAACAAAAATCCCCGATTCCCAAAAAGATGTTCGTCGTCGTGCGAAGATTGGTGCGCAAAAATCCGCAAAACACAAAACTGCGTATATTGATTGTGTTACCTAGGGAGATCGTATATCCCTGTTTCCTTGCAGATCCTTAGGAGAGGGTGAAGGAGGTCAAGCGTCCTCCTCTCTAGCGGTGATCCACACAGCAGGGTTGCGACGACGCTCCTCAAAACTCCAGGCCTACTCTGAGGTGGAGAGGGAGAGGAGAATAGGAAGGGCAAGCAAAGACTCTAGCCTATGAGGCTGTGAATCCCTCCTATTTATAGAGATCCCGTGTCAAAACCCTAATGGGTCCTTTCCCTAGTGGGTATTGGATCTGCATCCAATAAGACAAGGGCTCCGTCGGATATCTCATATCCGAACCTCTACTCATCGCAATGCCTACCATATGTGTGTGACCCTCTAGGCCCAATATCGAGCTGGCCATGAGTCATACCTGTCAGAACTCCTTCTAACTCAGTGGATTATTATCTCTGTAATAATTCACTCGACTCATCGACTACGGAAGTACTAGGCCACTACGCCGTAGTCCCCAGACGATACAGGGGAATCCAATCCATTGGACCTGTCTGTCCTCAGTTACCATGTACCTATAGTCCCTCATCCATCTAATATCCCAGAGACCGTATATCGAGCATGGTGCTGTCAGACCCATACGGTTTCTACTCGAGTCTCGCTCTAATCGGATTCTCCCGGAGAACTCTTTCTCTCTCAACCCGAATGACCCTGGCCAGGGATTTGTCTGAGCAAGAACACATGGGATATTCCTCTCATGATACCGAGAGTGGATGATCCTCTATCGACACTCAATAGCCCTCGTAAGGTCGACTACCACTCCCAATGACCAGTTGTACTAGATCTGGGAACAGCCAAACCTATAAGTCTGGTATCAAAGAGTGGAGCACTCATACATGACATCCTTGGTGTCTCAAGTCTAAGAACCAGATACACCACTAGGACTACGGAATCGTTGTCTGACAATAAGGCATCATCAACCATCCAGCATTCCGTAAGCGGATCAATCAGTGAACTCATTCTCCAATGAGCACCTGTACTGTATCCCTAGTGTCCCTACACGAGCAGCTATGAGACCAGCTGCATCCATCATATGGACGGGTATACAGCACACCAGTCTATCCGGTTATCACGATGTCCCTCTCGAGTAACCTATGACCGGGATTATTTAGGATATGTGTTTAAAGGTGAATCGATCTCATTATCGTGATCTCATCACGATCCGATTCCCATTGCACAAATCCAAGGACATCACAATATATATGCATTTATGCAATAGTTATAAAGTGATATACGCCAAAATATAATAAGCAAAAAGATTCTGTATCAAGTCACACGTGCCATCACTCACGTGATTGGCTTGCTGGGCACCTATGACTAGCAATCTCCCACTTGACCTAAAGCCAATCACCTATGTGTCTGATCCCCATCAGACCCCTGTGACGCTCAAAGACAATCTGAGACAACGGCTTTGTCAGTGGATCTACAATGTTATCGTCGGATGGAACTCTTTCCACTGCTACATCTCCTCGGGATACGATCTCTCTTATAAGCTGGAACCTCCTCAGAACACTTCTGATGAGACCCGGGTTCCCTTATTTGAGTAATCACCCCATAGTTGTCGAAATATAAGGAAGTCGACTTGTCGCTATCTGTATCGACTCCCAAACTCCCTCCTTTGCTGCATCTAATGCGGCAATGTACTCCGCCTCTGTGGTCGAGTCAGCAGTGGTATCTTGCTTGGAACTCTTCCTGCACACTGCTCCTCCATTCAAGATGTACACATACCTTGAATTCGACTTGCTATCATCGACATCAGACTGAAAACTTGAGTCAGTGTAGCCTTCAACCTTAAGGCTATTACCTCCATATACTAGTAAAAGATCATTAGTCCTTCTTAAGTACTTAAGGATACACTTTACTGCTTTCCAGTGCTCCAAGCCTGGATTCGCCTGATACCTGCTCGTGACACTCAGAGCATGCGCTATATCAGGCCTAGTACATAGCATGACATACATGATAGACCCTATTGCTGAGGCATAAAGTATCATATTCATGTTTGCCCTTTGGAATTTTCCATGCCAAACCTTTTGACAATAGTTTCTATGTACCTGGACTGGGACAAGCCAAGCATCCTTTTGGATCTATCTCTATAGATTCTAATCCCCAAGATATAAGATGCTTCTCCTAAGTCCTTCATGGAGAAGTGTCTAGATAACCAAGCCTTTATTGTGGATAGCATTCCTATGTCATTCCCAATGATGAGGATGTCATCCACATATAACACCAAAAAGCTAATAGCGCTCCCACTTACCTTTCTGTATACACAAGGCTCATCTTCGTTCTTAACGAAGTCATAAGATCTGATTGCCTCATCAAATCTTATGTTCCAACTTCGGGAAGCTTGCTTTAGTCCATAAATGGATCTAAGCAACCTACACACCTTATCTGGGCAGTTCTTGGACACGAATCCCTCAGGTTGCATCATATACACCTCCTCCTCCAGGTTCCCATTGAGGAATGCGGTTTTCACATCCATCTGCCAGATCTCATAATCATAGTGTGCTGCAATAGCCAATAGAATTCTGATGGATTTTAGCATTGCCACGGGTGAGAAGGTTTCGTCGTAGTCAACACCTTGCCTTTGACGATACCCTTTAGCCACTTGCCTTGCTTTATAGGTCTCTACCTATCCATCTACTCCGATCTTTTTCTTAAAGATCCACTTGCAACCGATGGGTACAATACCTTCGGGTGCATCAACTAGGTTCCAAACCTTATTGGAGTACATAGAATCCATCTCAGAATTCATGGCTTCTTTCCACTTCCCGGAGTCTATACTCATAATAGCCTCCTCGTAGGTCTGAGGATCAATATCCTCTACATCCTCTGCTCTAATATGTCCCACATATCTCTTAGGAGGATGGGATACTCTATCAGACCTGCGTAAAGTTGATACTTGTGTATTAGGTACCTGAACAGACTCGAGCTGTAGAGTGGTGCTTGAGCTTGGTTCTCCAACCTCGCTCAATTCTATCATTCTCCCACTGTCTCCGTCAAGAATGTGTTCCTTCTCAAGGAACACTGCTCTCTTAGCTACAAAGACCTTTTGGTCCTCGAGATGATAGAAGTAATACCCACAAGTTTCCTTGGGGTATCCCACAAATTTACATCGCCCTGTCCTTGATTCTAACTTATCGGGGTTGTGTCTTTTAACATGGGCAGAGCAGCCCCAAATCTTAACAACCTTAAGATCAGGCTTCTTCCCTTTCCATATCTCATATGGTGTAGACACTACCGACTTAGTTGGAACTCTGTTCAGAAGGTAAGCTGCGGTTTCTAGGGCATATCCCCAGAATGAGATGGGTAGGTCAGCGAAACTCATCATGGACCGTACCATATCTAATAATGTACGATTTCTCCTTTCAGAGACACCATTGAGCTGAGGTGTATAAGGAGGTGTCCATTGGGATAATATCCCATGGTCCTTGAGGAAGTGAGTAAACTCTGTACTTAAGTACTCACCTCCTCGATCTGATCGAAGAGTTTTGAAACTCTTTCCAGTCTGGTTCTCCACCTCATTCTTATACTCTCTGAATTTCTCAAAGGCCTCGGACTTGTACTTCATTAAGTACACATATCCATACCTTGAGAAATCATCAGTAAATGTAATGAAGTAGGAGTAACCTCTAATGGCATGAGTTGACATGGGTCCACATACATCACTATGTATGAGTTCCAACAACTCAGTGGCTCTCTCTCCAGTTCCACTAAATGGAGAGTTGGTCAGTTTTCCACGAATGCAAGGCTCACAAGTTGCATATGACACATAGTCGAATGGATCTAGATATCCATCATTTAGCAACTTTTGAATCCTTCTTTCATGGATGTGACCTAGCCTACAATGCCACAGGTATGCACTGTTCAACTCATCTCGTTTCCTTTTGGACACATTTATATTCATGATATGTGGAGTGGTGTCTAACATAAATAAACCATTATGCAATGTTCCTTTCGTGATGATCTTATCATCTAATAATATCGAACAACCATTGTTCTCAAAAACAAATTTATATCCACTAACTGTTAAACATGAAATGGAGATAATGTTTTTGATAATAGAAGGAACAAAATAACATGCATCTAATGCAATAAAAGCTCCACTAGGCAGATGTAGGGCGACCTCGCCAACAGCTAATACAACAACTTTTGCTCCATTACCCATCTTGAGGTCCATCTCGCCTCTCTCTAGTCTCCTAGGCCTTGCCAGAACCTGCAACGAATTACATATATGATAAGCACTACCGGTATCTAATACCCATGTGTTATCATAAGAGTCTGACAAATTGAGACTGATCATGAATGTACCTGAAGCTTCATCAAGCTTTTGTTTCGCCCTTTCTGCAAGGTACTCTTTGCAGTTTCTCTTCCAGTGCCCATCTTTACCACAGTGGAAGCACTGGCCTTTGTCCTTTGTTGGGTCTTTCTTAGCAACCTTTGCTTTACCTTGTTTGCCCTTGCCCTTTCCCTTCTTAAGGGACCTTTCTGCTTTCCTTTTCTTTCTGGTCTCACCAGTGTAGAGAATTGGCTTCTCTTTCTTAATAGTACTCTCTGCCTCCCTCAACATATTGAGGAGCTCTGGGAGAGTCACCTCAAGCTTGTTCATATTAAAGTTCATTATGAACTGTGAAAAGGAATCTGGTAGGGACTGAAGCACAATGTCCACACACAAGTTATCCTCTAGGACCATTCCTAGACCTGTGAGTTTCTCTATCCACTCAATCATCTTTAGGACATGGTTCTGAACCGGTGTCCCCTCAGTCATCCTAGCGCGGAAAAGGCTCTTGGATATCTCATATCGTTGAGTCCTTCCCTGTTCCTCAAACAATTTACGGACATGTAGGAGAATGGATCTGGCATCCATCTTTTCATGTTGTCTCTGTAACTCTGGAGTCATAGAGCCCAACATATAGCACTGAGCAAGAGTGGAGTCATCAATATACTTCACGTAGCGAGCGATCTCATCCTCGCTTGCCCCTTCTTCGGGCGTAGGCATCACTGTATCAAGGACGTACACGATTTTCTCCGCTGTGAGAACAATTCTCAAGTTACGGAGCCAATCCGTATAATTTGGACCAGTGAGGCGGTTGACATCAAGTATGCCACGTAAGGGATTTGAAAGCGACATTTTCTGAAAATAAAGATGTAGCAAAAATGAATAACATGCAGATTTTGCAAGAAATAAACTATCAAGATATGGACTTCTATCTTAATATGCTCCCACTATTTTACTAACGAGTCACGCGACACCCTCAGCACGTGAAACGGAAGTCTCCGGCAGACTTCTAGTGGGGATCAGGATCCAATCAACGTCTTAGTGTAACCTCGAGGGACTCGACCAATCACACTAAGCCTAAAAGGTAGGCAACTCTTGCCGATCACAACTCCTTGTGATTCCCGTCCTGTTCGGCCTCCGAATCACCATGGCCTCGAGGGACTCGACCAACCATGATGCTCGGTTAAGTCAACACCTTCGTTACAAGATGAGTCTGATTTGATGATATACCCTCGAGGGACTCGACCAAGCATACCATGCCCTCAGGTCACCGGTGACATCTCTATGTCGTAAGCAAGATAGCGAATCGTGATATAGGTGAGTCTCGAGGGACTCGACCAACTCAACCTACACCGGGATTCGGTTCCTACTCATAACGATGGAAGGCCACGCGGGTCAATCTAATTGCCTCACGTTTACCGACTTAATATTATCGAGAGATGTTTCTATAATTTGGTCTCCTAATATGACATGTCACACATATACATATTTAATATATATCTACATCGCATGCAAATATATATACATATCTAGTATGTGTATAAGCAATCACACCAGATGATCATGGACCACAACCTAATATGATTAGGCCCGAGCCAGTAGGCCTAATCACTCACATCAAGATCTATGTGTGCAACGGTGCATCTCCATGCCCTGTGATCGTCCATCTCGTCCTCGTCGGTTTCGTCGACATCTTGATGCATCTCCATGCAACACGATCGTCCGTCTCGTGGGTCCCGCTGTCGCATCCACGCTCCCGCTGCGCCTCCTCATGTGATTACAACTTAATCATAGGCACGCAGGCCCGACAATAAACGAGAAATATAATGGAGGTTCGCATACCTCAATAATAATAATCACAAGTACACACATCACACGGTCCATGATCATCCGTCCACACATCATACATCACATGTATAAATAATCATCATCATGTAGGACTACTAGATAATAATAAAAATAATAATCAACTAAACCTTTTAATTAATTAATATTTTTCTGAAATCAGGGACATGTAGGGAATTTCTCAATTCCTAAGGGTATTTTCGTAATTTGGACAAAAGACAGAAACTGGAATTTCTCAAATTCCGAGGGGCAAAACTGTCTTTTTCCAGAAAACCCTAATGCCCTTTCCCCTTTTCGCTGCTGCCGCCGCCGCCACCCTGCCGGCGGCGGCCTGTGCGGCGAGGGGCGGGGCGCTGCCCTCGCCTGCAGGCGGCACGCCCGCTGGCCCCCGCGGGCGTCGCCGCCTCCGCGGGCAGTTCTGCCGGCGAGGCAGCGCCCGCAGGCGGTGCTGCTTCGCTGGCGGCCGCCCCTGCGGGGTTTTTGCCCGTGGGAGCAGCGGCCACAGGCGCCGCTGCCCTGCGGTGCCTCAGCCCGCGCTGCTGCCCCGCGGCGTCTCTACCCGCGGGCTCAGCGGCCGCAGGCGCCTCTACCCGCGGGCTGCCAGCCCCGCCGGCAGCAAGCCTGCTGCAAGCAGGCCGCCGGCCGGCTGCTGCAGACACAGCGCTTGCGCATGCGCCGGCGCTGTGCTGCCTGGCTGCGACTGCGGCTGCCGCTGCAGGTGGCTGCAGGCATGCAGATCGAGGGCAGCAACTGTTGCTGCCCTTCCTTGCTTTTGCGTCAACGATTTTGACGTCAATATTCTTCCTAAACACAATACACGCAGTTCAAAAACCAATCATTCGCACGAACAACCTGGCTCTGATACCACTGTTAGGAAATCATAAGGGGGCGACATCATATGCGCAGCGGAAGAACAAGAAAACAAAAATCCCCGATTCCCAAAAAGATGTTCGTCGTCGTGCGAAGATTGGTGCGCAAAAATCCGCAAAACACAAAACTGCGTATATTGATTGTGTTACCTAGGGAGATCGTATATCCCTGTTTCCTTGCAGATCCTTAGGAGAGGGTGAAGGAGGTCAAGCGTCCTCCTCTCTAGCGGTGATCCACACAGCAGGGTTGCGACGACGCTCCTCAAAACTCCAGGCCTACTCTGAGGTGGAGAGGGAGAGGAGAATAGGAAGGGCAAGCAAAGACTCTAGCCTATGAGGCTGTGAATCCCTCCTATTTATAGAGATCCCGTGTCAAAACCCTAATGGGTCCTTTCCCTAGTGGGTATTGGATCTGCATCCAATAAGACAAGGGCTCCGTCGGATATCTCATATCCGAACCTCTACTCATCGCAATGCCTACCATATGTGTGTGACCCTCTAGGCCCAATATCGAGCTGGCCGTGAGTCATACCTGTCAGAACTCCTTCTAACTCAGTGGATTATTATCTCTGTAATAATTCACTCGACTCATCGACTACGGAAGTACTAGGCCACTACGCCGTAGTCCCCAGACGATACAGGGGAATCCAATCCATTGGACCTGTCTGTCCTCAGTTACCATGTACCTATAGTCCCTCATCCATCTAATATCCCAGAGACCGTATATCGAGCATGGTGCTGTCAGACCCATACGGTTTCTACTCGAGTCTCGCTCTAATCGGATTCTCCCGGAGAACTCTTTCTCTCTCAACCCGAATGACCCTGGCCAGGGATTTGTCTGAGCAAGAACACATGGGATATTCCTCTCATGATACCGAGAGTGGATGATCCTCTATCGACACTCAATAGCCCTCGTAAGGTCGACTACCACTCCCAATGACCAGTTGTACTAGATCTGGGAACAGCCAAACCTATAAGTCTGGTATCAAAGAGTGGAGCACTCATACAGGACATCCTTGGTGTCTCAAGTCTAAGAACCAGATACACCACTAGGACTACGGAATCGTTGTCTGACAATAAGGCATCATCAACCATCCAGCATTCCGTAAGCGGATCAATCAGTGAACTCATTCTCCAATGAGCACCTGTACTGTATCCCTAGTGTCCCTACACGAGCAGCTATGAGACCAGCTGCATCCATCATATGGACGGGTATACAGCACACCAGTCTATCCGGTTATCACGATGTCCCTCTCGAGTAACCTATGACCGGGATTATTTAGGATATGTGTTTAAAGGTGAATCGATCTCATTATCGTGATCTCATCACGATCCGATTCCCATTGCACAAATCCAAGGACATCACAATATATATGCATTTATGCAATAGTTATAAAGTGATATACGCCAAAATATAATAAGCAAAAAGATTCTGTATCAAGTCACACGTGCCATCACTCACGTGATTGGCTTGCTGGGCACCTATGACTAGCAGAAACTACTTGATATATGTTTATGTTTTAATCTGCTTTTTGAGTGACGCAGGATGCTTCGATCAGGATGAGACAATTAAAGCAGGAAAATCATGTTGTGCCGAAGGAACATGTCAGAAGATTGGACGTCGAGCCGGTGGATCGGTCAACGATCGACAGAAGGCTTCGGGCCGTGGAATCGGGCATCGGGCCAAGAAGAGCGGGTATTGTGCCAAGGATATCGGAGTTGCGGAGTCAATTGACCGATTGGGCAATAGGCTGCAGGAGAGGACGATGCGCCGAAGAATCGGACGAAGCGTCGAGGGACCAATGACATGTCGGACAACTTGGTTAATTGCTTAGGATTAATTGTCTCGATCGAAGTTTTGTTTTAAGTGTGCAGGATTAACTACGATGAAAGTTAGACAAGCAGCAGGAGTTGCGCCGGAGTCAAGTTCATGATCACGTTGGGAGTTCGAGAATTCAACGGAAGTTCGGACGGTCGTCGGAGGTTCTGCGAGAACAGATCCGAGAAGTCCAGAAGCTTGCCAAGCGAAGCTCGTCGGAACTCGCCAAGTGGATCGTCGCAAAGTCCATGAGTTTGCCGGAAGTCCGCAGAAGGATCACTGAGGGTTTATCGGATGATCGACGGAAGTTCGCCAGAAACTCGCCGGAAGAAGCGATTGACGCATCGGAGCATAGCTGCAGAAGTTGTCTTAGAGTTAATCGTAGTTAGCACGATGATTAAGCTTGAAAATGGGAGGTGATCCCATTAGCTTAATCTTGGGGCAATTGGGCCCCTGAAAAGATTCAAATTGGGCCGAATGGAGCGAACCATTCGGACCCTGATTGCACCAGGCGGTGCAACCGCCTAGGCCAGGAGGTGCAACCGCCTAGGCCAGGAGGTGCAACCGCCAGGGCTGCGAGACTGGGCGGTGGAACCACCCTGACAGAGAGGTAGCACCGCTTGAGCTCGGTCTTCGAGCTAGACTGGGCGGTGGAACCGCCCTGACAGAGAGGTAGCACCGCCTGAGCTCGGTCTTCGAGCTCTGGCAGAGCGGTGCAACCGCCTCAGTCAAGAGGTGGCACCGACGGGGGCTCTGTCTTCGAGCCAGACTCAGGCGGTGCAACCGCCTCTGACAGAGAGGTGCAACCGCCTGGGCTCAGTCTCCGAGCTCTGCCAGGCGGTGCAACCTCTCCAGTCAAGAGGTGCAACCGCCTGATCCCGGAATTCTGGGATTTGATCGATTTGATCGTTTTGAGCTCCAAATTTGAACTGGGATGGGGCCTATAAATACCCCACCCATTCAGCACTGAAAAGATACAGATCCACACCGAATTCTTGATCTTTTCAGTGATTCTAAGAGCTCAAATTTGTGTAAAGTCCTAAAGTTCTCCTCCTTCTGTTCTTCAAGTCTTGAGTAGTAAAGAAAGGAGAGAAAGGATCTGTAAAGGTTGTCTCCTGAGCCTGTCAAAAGGAGAGAAACTGTAAAAGGGCAGTTAGCCTTCGCCCATTGAAGGAAGGCAGCTAGTTGACGTCGGTGACCTCGTCGGAGGAGGAAGCCAAAAGTGGAGTAGGTCAAGACTGACCGAACCACTCTAAATCTCTGGTTTGCTTTTACCTTGAGCACTTTATCATTACTGCAAACCTCCTACATTGCTACTACCCTCTGCGCCTTTACGAATGAGTTTCTAAGCTCTGATCTTTCAGAATCTGCATTCAAACGTAAATCGTGTTTTCGTACGATCTTCACACTGCAGTTTACGCTTACATTCGGATTCCATTTATAACTGCAAATTGCTTTCTACGTAAAACACTTTTCAAGGTTCAAAACTGCTTTTAGACGCAAAACTACATTTAGACGTAAAATTACGTTTAGACGTAAAACTGCGTTTAGACGCAAAACTGCGCTTAGACGCAAAACTGCGTTTAGATGTAAAACTGCGTTTAGACGTAAAACTACGTTTAGACGCAAAATTGCGTTTAGACGTAAAACTGCGTTTGGACATAAAACTGAATTTAGACGCAAACTGCGCTTAGACGCAAACTGTGCTTAGACGCAAACTGCGCTTAGACGCAAACTGTGTTTAGACACAAACTGCGCTTAGACGCAAAACTGCGCTTAGACGCAAACTGCACTGTGATTCTGCTTTTATATCGAAATCGTTTTTTATCGGACGAACGCAGCTTTCGTTTTTAAAATCGCTGTAAGATTTCCGCTGCACTAATTCACCCCCCCCTCTTAGTGCTCTCGATCCTAACAATTGGTATCAGAGCGGGGTATTTCTCATTTCGGATTTACACCCGAGAGAAATGGCTCTTCAAGAGGGCTTTTCGGTCTTTCGTCCACCGTTGTTTAACGGATTGGACTATACTTATTGGAAAACTCGAATGAGAGTTTTCTTGATTTCTACGAATTTAGACTTATGGAGTATCATTGAAAACGGTTTTCAACTTCCCTCCAAACCGATGAACGAATGGTCGGTTTTGGAGAAGAATAATTTTTCTTTAAACGCAAAGGCTATGAATGTCTTATTTCGCGCATTGGACAAAAATGAGTTCAATCGGATTTCTACGTGTGAAACGGCTTTTGACATTTGGCGAATTCTTGAAATCACGCACGAGGGAACTAGTAGAGTCAAATACTCGAAAGTTAACTTTTTATTGCATGATTTTGAGTTTTTTCAAATGCAACCAAGCGAGACTATAGGCGACATGTACACCCGTTTCACGGATGTCGTCAATAGTTTAAGAGCTCTTGGAAAATGTTTTTCGGATTTTGAACTCGTAAACAAGATTTTGCGTTCTCTTTCTAAAAAGTGGGATTCAAAAGTAACTGCAATACAAGAAGCTAAAAATCTAAACAACTTACCACTTGAAGAACTAATTGGTTCATTGATGACATATGAAATGGTGCACAATGCACATGATGAACATGTTGAACACAATCACCTTCCAAAGAACAGGAAGGATTTGGAACTCTGGACAAATGAATGCCACTTGAGCGATGACTCAAGTGATGAGGACAATGATGAACAAACCAACCTTCCAAAGAACAGGAAGGATTTGGGACATAGAACATTTGAAGACCACTCGAGCGTAAGCTCAAGTGATGGTGAACTTAAACTACAAATGAAACGAAAATTAAAAAGCAAAAAGAATGGAACTACTTGCTTTAAACGCAAGAAGAAGAATAAAAATTGGGATGAATTGAGCTCCTCTGAAGACGAGAAAGTCAACAAAAGCGAGGCGGCAAACTACGCCTTACCAGCCTACGACATTGAGGTAATTAAAATGCCTTTGGTTTATTTTAAAATTACTTGATGCTTTCATGATAATTTTTTTTTTGTTTAGAATTAATTTTCTTGAAAATTACATGTTTAAAAATAAAAATACAAAAATTATGATCATGCTGATAATTTCGAAAATGATGATATTGCATATTTTATGATAAACAAACAAAATGATTTTGATCATGGTTAAGAAGTAATAATGTGTATCATGTTTGATTAACACTGTTGAATGAAATCACGTTTGATTTAAAGTAATGCATAAAGAGGTAATATTAAATGGTTATTAACAATTTTATGCATGAGACTTTAAGTTATCCATGATCATGAGCTTGTTTGATCTTCTTTATTTAATTTCAAGATCTATAACAAAAATCATGTCTGAATATATGAAAGTGTTAATTTCATTTTCGGATTCACTTAACAATTGGTATCCTAACAATCGGATTTTCTCATACACTTATGAAAAATATTTTTCTAAAATGGATTTGATGAAATGATTCCTGCTTATAAATTCAATCTTAAAATATGAATGATAGTGTTTTTGCTTGCAAAGATTTGTTTCACATTCATATCTCCTATGATTCATGTGCAGAAAAAGAATTTATAAATCATAATACAATGAGATTTATTATGCAAAAATAAAGTGCTTTTGTGATTCTTTGCTAAAGAGAATAATTATTAAAATCATGATCTTGGTAATTATAACATGAAGCTCTTTATAAATCAAGATCGTTCATTATGCTCCCTACATTTATCAAAAAGGAGTTCTTCAAATGAAATGCAATTCAATGAAGTGTCATATTGATATCTTGAAACTTGGAATATTTTAAAATGTGATTTCGATAAGAATGTTTCAAGTTGCTCTTTGTACTATATCTTTTTGAATGAATCATGAGCCTTGATATCATATATTTCATAATACAAGATTTATTTGCCTTATGTCTTGAACTTTCATGCTTATCTTAATTTGGCATATAAAGACTAAGGCATGCTTAGATGAAAAGGAATCTCTTAAAAAATGCTTTTCCCATCTGATCGAGATTAATGATTTCATGATATTTTATGAATCTCGAAATTAATTTTAATGACTTGATTATGAATTTCAAGTTAATGATTTGATTTGAATAAGTTTTATCTAAATCATAATCTTGATCTTGCAAAATTGAAGTCACAAATAATATCTTGTGGTATTCATGAATTGATACTCACAATATGAAATCATTGATATTCATGACTTGAATTGGATTGAAACATTGTATGCTTAAATTAATCATTCTCCTATGTTTCAAAAATTCCTTGAATGCCTTATGTGTTGATTGAAAACTAACTTGCTTTATGATGAATCACGAATCATGACTTGATCTATGATGTAAATGCTTTGAAATGATTGAAATATTTAACACTTTTATGCTCTTCCCCCTACTTTCTTCTTGTTTTCAATGATAAAATGGGGAGAAGTTTTGATCATGCATGGTAGGATATAATTTGACAAAATTGATACCATCATGATATGAAACATTTATGATGTGCAATTATGCATGCAATACTTGTGCTTTCTAATTATGATGTGATGTATTGCATATAATGTAAATCATGATTTAAAATGCTATGAGTGTCGAGTTACACATTTTGAGAAGAAATTGTTATATTGAAACATTAATGTAATGGTGATATGCTATCATGCATGTAATACTTCAATTTATGATAATGATGCATGCAATGATAAAATATTCATGATGAAAAATTGTCTTGACATTCATAACTTGATTATTCATCATTTGTCATGATTTTGAAATCTTTGTAAAAGGAAAAGAGAACTACAAAACTGTATTCTCTCTTTCTTTTTTTTACAATGACAAAGGGGGAGATAGCTAGCTTGTACAAGTCAAGAAGATGCAAAAACTTGATTGCTAGCTTGCCTATCTTAAGTAGCAAAGATTGCTAACTTGCTTATTTCAAGAAGAAAAATTGTCTTCTTGAACATCACTATCTTGAATATCTCAAGAAGCAAAACTTGCAATTTGCACATTGCAATAGGAAGCAAGAATCATGAGCTTACACAAGAAAGCTATCTTGCATTTGCTTTCGAAATTTTTGCTAGCTTATATATTGTGAAACTTGTATATCGTAAAAATTGCTAGCTTGTTGGTCTAAAGAGAAGCAAAAAGTTGCTATCTCAAAAGAAGCAAATGTGCTATCTTGCCTATCTCAAGAGGCAAAAATGCTAACTTGCGCATCTAGCAAAGTGAGCAAAATTTTCAAGAAGCAAGAGTTGCCTTCTTGAACATCTCTAATTTGCTAGCTTGCATGATGTAGAACTTGCTATCTTGAACATTACCAAAAGTGCTATCTTATATGCTATAAAACTTGCATATCTAAAACTTGATAGCATGAATGTTCTAAGCATGATGTAACACTTGCTAAATCTTCTAGCTACAAGATTGCATGATGATAAAACTTGATATTATGTTTTTCATTCAATGAGTTGAACCAATATCACAAACACTTGATTGTGATACTTCTCCTTTTTGTTGATGACAAAGGGGGAGAAGTATGTTGATGAAAGTATGTTGATGACATGACATGTGATGCATAAGTTTATGCATATGTTCATGTTGACATGTTGCAAGTATTCATGATGAATATTGCAATGACTTGAATTCAGTTTCAATTCAAGGTTCTATCAATATGGCATATTGATAGAGGGAGTTTGTTTAAACTCCGGGAGTTAAGTTTAACTCCGTCATCAAGTGGTTGTCATCATCAAAAAGGGGGAGATTGTTGAATCTCGTATTTTGATGATGAAACTACTTGATATATGTTTATGATTTAATCTGCGTTTTGAGTGACGCAGGATGCTTCGATCAGGATGAGACAATTAAAGCAGGAAAATCATGTTGTGCCGAAGGAACATGTCAGAAGATTGGACGTCGGGCCGGTGGATCGGTCAACGATCGACAGAAGGCTTCGGGCCGTGGAATCGGGCATCGGGCCAAGAAGAGCGGGTATTGTGCCAAGGATATCGGAGTTGCGGAGTCAACTGGCCGATTGGGCAATAGGCTGCAGGAGAGGACGATGCGCCGAAGAATCGGACGAAGCGTCGAGGGACCAATGACATGTCGGACAACTTGGTTAATTGCTTAGGATTAATTGTCTCGATCGAAGTTTTGTTTTAAGTGTGCAGGATTAACTACGATGAAAGTTGGACAAGCAGCAGGAGTTGCGCCGGAGTCAAGTTCATGATCACGTTGGGAGTTCGAGAGTTCAACGGAAGTTCGAACGGTCGTCGGAGGTTCTGCGAGAACAGATCCGAGAAGTCCAGAAGCTTGCCAAGCGAAGCTCGTCGGAACTCGCCAAGTGGATCGTCGCAAAGTCCATGAGTTTGCCGGAAGTCCGCAGAAGGATCACCGAGGGTTTATCGGATGATCGACGGAAGTTCGCCGGAAACTCTCCGGAAGAAGCGATTGACGCATCGGAGCATAGCTGCAGAAGTTGTCTTAGAGTTAATCGTAGTTAGCACGATGATTAAGCTTGAAAATGGGAGGTGATCCCATTAGCTTAATCTTGGGGCAATTGGGCCCCTGAAAAGATTCAAATTGGGCCGAATGGAGCGAACCATTCGGACCTTGATTGCACCAGGCGGTGCAACCGCCTAGGCCAGGAGGTGCAACCGCCAGGGCTGCGAGACTGGGCGGTGCAACCGCCCAGAGCTCAGTCTTCGAGCTAGACTAGGCGGTGGAACCGCCCTGACAGAGAGGTAGCACCGCTTGAGCTCGGTCTTCGAGCTCTGGCAGAGCGGTGCAACCGCCTCAGTCAAGAGGTGGCACCGACGGGGGCTCTGTCTTCGAGCCAGACTCAGGCGGTGCAACCGCCTCTGACAGAGAGGTGCAACCGCCTGGGCTCAGTCTCCGAGCTCTGCCAGGCGGTGCAACCTCTCCAGTCAAGAGGTGCAACCGCCTGATCCCGGAATTCTGGGATTTGATCGATTTGATTGTTTTGAGCTCCAAATTTGAACTGGGATGGGGCCTATAAATACCCCACCCATTCAGCACTGAAAAGATACAGATCCACACCGAATTCTTGATCTTTTCAGTGATTCTAAGAGCTCAAATTTGTGTAAAGTCCTAAAGTTCTCCTCCTTCTGTTCTTCAAGTCTTGAGTTGTAAAGAGAGGAGAGAAAGGATCTGTAAAGGTTGTCTCCTGAGCCTGTCAAAAGGAGAGAAACTGTAAAAGGGCAGTTAGCCTTCGCCCATTGAAGGAAGGCAGCTAGTTGACGTCGGTGACCTCATCGGAGGAGGAAGCCAAAAGTGGAGTAGGTCAAGACTGACCGAACAACTCTAAATCTCTGGTTTGCTTTTACCTTGAGCACTTTATCATTACTGCAAACCTCCTACATTGCTACTGCCCTCTGCGCCTTTACGAACGAGTTTCTAAGCTCTGATCTTTCAGAATCTGCATTCAAACGTAAATCGTGTTTTCGTACGATCTTCACACTGCAGTTTACGCTTACATTCGGATTCCATTTATAACTGCAAATTGCTTTCTACGTAAAACGCTTTTCAAGGTTCAAAACTGCTTTTAGACGCAAAACTACATTTAGACGTAAAATTACGTTTAGACGTAAAACTGCGTTTAGACGCAAAACTGCGCTTAGACGTAAAACTGCGTTTAGACGTAAAACTGCGTTTAGACGCAAAACTGCGTTTAGACGTAAAACTGCGTTTAGACGTAAAACTGCGTTTGGACGTAAAACTGAGTTTAGACGCAAACTGCGCTTAGACGCAAACTGTGCTTAGACGCAAACTGCGCTTAGACGCAAACTGTGTTTAGACGCAAACTACGCTTAGACGCAAAACTGCGCTTAGACGCAAACTGCACTGTGATTCTGCTTTTATATCGAAATCGTTTTTTATCGGACGAACGCAGCTTTCGTTTTTAAAATCGCTGTAAGATTTCCGCTGCACTAATTCACCCCCCCCCCCCCCCCCCCCCTCTTAGTGCTCTCGATCCTAACACCCCTCTCCCATTTTGTGAACCGCTTTATGACGCAAATCCGTGGATTATCGGATGCTCACCCCTCTCTCTTAATGCAGGCCCGAATCAAGGTCTCCTCTTCCCACCTTGAATTCGTCCCGAACCGAAATATTCCTGCATGAGAAGGGGAAAGGGCTGCTCAAGGACCCTCACCCGATGAGGAACCCGCGGGAGCTCGCAGACCGTTCAAGGTATTGCCGATTTCACCGACAGCACGGGCACGACACTAAGCAGTGCTACGAGTTGAAGAGGCAAATCGAGGAGCTTATCCTCAGAGGACACCTCGGCCAGTATCTCCGGCCGAACAAGGAGCAGTTGCCTCGACCGGAGGGCCCCGTCGAGCGGCACGTCGATGTGATAGCCGGGGGCCCTGCATCAGGGGGACGCTCCATGTCGGGCAGAAAGGCATATGCCCGAGCCGTTGCTGACGAAACCTCGGGACACGAGCCCGAGCCCGAGATTACCTTCCCAACCGGAGCTTCCGAGCGCCCCGACCACGACGACGCCTTAGTGATATCGACCAGGGTAGCCAACGCGCAAGTGAGGAGAATCATGGTCGACACAGGGAGCTCAGCCGATATACTTTACTTCGATGCCTTCCAGAAGCTGGGCTTGGCCAGGAAAAATCTGAGCCCGATGTGCTCGACACTCACCGGTTTCACGGGAGATTCAATATCACCCCTGCGAGCTATAACTTTGCCCTTGACTCTAGGGACCCCGTCGAGGTCGAAAACGGTGATGACCACATTCTTGGTGGTCGACCTTCCCACTGCCTACAATGCCATACTCGGCCGGCCGACCCTCAACAAGGTCAGAGCCGTCGTCTCAACCTACTACCAGACCATCAAGTTCCCAACTCGTGCTGGAGTCGGGGAAGTCACGGGAAGCCCCCGAGAGTCTAGGCGGTGCTACCTTACCGCCGTCTCGTTGGGAAAGAGAGCCAGGACTGAGGCCCCCCTGGAAGACCCACGGGAAACAAAAAAACTGGCTCCTCATCCCGAGCCGAGGGGATCCATTGTTGACGTACCCTTGCGAGAAGCTCGGCCAGACCAGGCGATCAAGATCGGATCGGAGCTGCCCGAGCGGGAGCAGAAACGACTCGTCGGGCTCCTACGGGAAAATGCCGACATCTTTGCCTGGTGCCCATCAGACATGACGGGTGTCAACCCGGATGTCGCGGAGCATCGTCTCAATATCCCACCCGACACTTGCCCAGTAAAGCAAAAGCCCCGGCGCCAGGCTCCTGACCGACAACGCGCCATACAAGAAGAGGTGGACCGGCTCCTAGCAGCAGGCTTCATAGAAGAAGCCAAATATCCTCGATGGCTGTCCAATGTAGTCCTCGTGAAAAAACACAATGGAAGCTGGAGGATGTGCGTTGACTACACCAGCCTTAACAGTGCGTGCCCTAAAGACTCCTACCCCCTCCCGAAGATCGACCAGTTAGTCGACGCAACAGCTGGGCACGCACGCCTATCTTTCATGGACGCCTATTCAGGGTACAACCAGATCAGGATGGCGCCCGAAGATAGAGAACATACGGCTTTCCTCATCGATCAAGGGGTATACTTCTACAAGGTCATATTGTTCGGGTTAAAAAATGCTAGGGCCACATACCAGAGAACGGTGAACAAGATGTTCGCCCATCAAATCGGGAGGAACATGGAGGTCTACGTGGACGATATGATCGTGAAAAGCCAAGAAGTCGAAACGCACCTTGCCGACCTGGCCGAGGCATTCGCCACACTGCGCAAGTTCGGCATGCGACTCAACCCCACAAAGTGTGCTTTCGGCGTCACCTCCGAGAAATTCCTCGGGTTCATCGTACACGAGAGAGGAATTGACGCCAACCCGGAAAAGGTTCAAGCAATAATCAACTTAACGGAAGGCTTGTCGCCCTGTCTCGCTTCCTCGCCCGGTCGGGCGATCGCTGCCTCCCGTTCTTCAAGGCGCTTAAAAACCCGAGGAACTTCCAGTGGACATCGGAATGCGAGGCCTTCAAACAAATGAAGCAGCACCTGGCCAGCCTCCCCCGCCTCACCTCTGTCTCTCCTGGCGAGAAGCTGGGGCTCTATTTAGCGGCCTCCCCGCGTGCAGTCAGCTCTGTCCTGATTAAGGAAAGCTCCAGCCAACAACTCCCGATCTACTATGTCAGCCACGTCCTGAGTGGACCTAAGAAGCGTTACCCACCAATAGAAAAACTTACGCTCGCCCTGGTGCTTTCGGCTCGGAAGCTGCGTCCCTACTTTCAGGCACACCCGGTGGAGGTCATCACCGGCCAACCTCTTCGGCAGGTCTTAACAAAATTTGATGTCGCAGGCCGGCTCCTCAAATGGGCGGTGGAGCTCGGCGAACATGATATAAGATACGTGCCCAGGACCGCCATTAAAGCCCAGGCGGTAGCCGACTTCATCGCGGAGTTAACTCAGATGGAGGACAGAGACCCCAAGCAAACCCCCGAAGCTTGGACCCTACACGTGGACGGCGCGGCCACCACGACCTCTGGGCTGGCCCCTGCTTGAACCTCCGCGATCCAGCGGTGGAGCTCGGCGTTGCGATGGACGAGGCCCCCAATGACTCGCCCGGCGTCGCGCACCCTGTCCATCAGGGCCACCGCGTAGTGGAGACCCTACATAGAGGGAAACAAATCAAGAAGGTCGGCATCGGATAGACGAACCAGGAAAATGGGAACACGCTTACCCAGGTCAGTGACTGGGCTGACTTGTTGAGCAACGCCTCCGAGGGTAGGACGTACAAGTCCTGAGCCATATCGGGATGGAGCGTGCCTCGAAGGAACGCTGCGGAGGGATCCCCTCCGGCCCATACCTTAGACCCCCGGGACAAGCCCTCCCAGCGGGGAACCAGGGGGTCGCTGAGCTCACCGGGCAGGATCTCGCTTGCCAGCCGCGTCAGGTACGGCTCCCCGTCTCTGGCAGGAAGCCAGTAGAGGTTGCGCACGGAGACAGGGTGAAGACCCTTCCCGACCGTCCGCCGACTGGGGCCTGCCCCCCCGCGATGAGAGCTCGCCTCGGACCCCTTCGACGGGGTTGTCTTCGCCTTCTTCGAAGGGCGCCCAGCCTCGACCTCCAGCGGGGCGCCCTCCGAGCCGGGTAGCGGGTCGGTCGATGGAGTGGGAATTGAAGGTTGCGGACCAGTCGGCGAAGCTGGAAGGGGGAGCTCCGAACCCTGACCCCCCAAGAGCGAACGCAGGTTCACCATATCTATGAGAAACAAAAGAAGTTAGTACCCGGAGCCGACCACGCAAACTCCCGGACAAAACATAACTAAACATACCCAGAGGCATCGGGCTGAGGCCCACCTCGACCAGCCATTGCTCGGTCATGGTACGGATGGCCTGTGACCTAGGGAGAATCTCCTTGAGCCTCACCAGAGCTTGGCGCTCTGCTTCGCCCAGACATGGGGTGGTGTTATCGATCGCCCTCGCGGACCATCGAACCCCGAAACCCCAGTCTTGCGCACGGCTGACATAAAAAAACCTCCCCTTCCATCCCTTGTTACTGGAAGGGGCATCACCGACCCGAAAACTCGTCCGGGCTGACAAGAAATAGCCCCACGAACCCTTGCAGAGGCGGTAGCAGGAGAGAAAGAGGTTGAGAGTGGGGGTGATATTGGCGTAATGGCATTCCCCCAGGAATACCACCAAGTAACGCCAAGAGTTTAGCGCCACCTGAGATGGCGAAATCCACCAGAGAGACAGGCAGGACGCTATGAGGGGGTGAAGAGGAAAACGCAAGCCCGCCTCCAAGGCGTCGAGGGTCAGGGCGAAGCCCTTCGGGACAGGGTCATACGCCCGTTGACCCGGCTCGGGAGCATTAAGGATATGGTCCTCCGGGATGTTATAGCGCACCCGGAGTTCCTCCAGCAGGGCCCCGCTCACGGTGGAATCAATGTCGTGCGGCCACATCAGAGCCTCCAGGGCTCGTGCCGCTTCTCCGTTGGAGGACTTGACGGGAGACGGAGGGGGACTTCCCTCCCTAGCTCCGAGGACACGAAGAGAAGAAGAGGATGAGGAGGAAGGAGGAGAAGAAGGAGACGACATCCCGGCTGACCTTAAGAAGAGAGGAAGAGTACGCGGAAGACGGAAGGGGACCAGGGAGGCAACAGCGTAACTCGAAGGAGAAAGTGCGGCGACGAAAGGTGGAGGTGGAGTCGAGCCTCCGCCGTTTAAAGGGGATAACTCGTCAGAACCAGCGCCCCTCGCTTCCCAAGGACGGGCGACAGCCCCCTCACCCGCAGCTGTCACGTCGCAACGGGAGACCCCCAGGGGCGCTCCGCATTAATGGGAGACTGACGTGGAGGCCAGCGGCAGCGCGATGCGAAGTACGGAGGTGCCCAATCATATCAGCTTCGAGAACTAGCGACTCCCAAAAAGGGACAACCCGTTACCTTCCCCAGGGGAAAAGCAACCTGGCCTCCCGCGCCCGCGTGCGGTCAGACAACCAACCAAACGGTCAAAGAACCAAGTGCCACCTGCGTGGTCACCCCGCCTGCGTTGTGCTCCTCGGCCCTCGGCTTGACCCCTCCCGAGACACACCTGCACGGTCACCCCGCCTGCGTTGTGCTCCTCGGCCTCCTGAGACACACCTGCGCGGTCGCCCCGCCTGCATTGTGCTCCTCGGCCCTCGGCTTGACGCCTCCCGAGACGCACCTGCGCTGTCACCCCGCCTGCGTTGTGCTCCTCGGCCCTCGGCTGTATGCCTCCTGTGACACGCCTACGCGGTCACCCCGCCTGCGTTATGCTCCTCGACCCTTGTCGGCTCCATTACCCCCGAATCCAATCCTCCTCAGCCTCCCGACTGAGTTGCGCGCCTCGGCCTAACGCTGCTCGAGACGCATTCACGCGACCAGCCCATCTACGGCGCGCCCCTCAGACCCGCCTGAACAGCCCGCTTGAAGCAGAAAGCCATGCATCAGACTCCCTACCTGCAAAACCGACGCATAGCTCCTTTCGGGCGGGGCATATGATAGGGGTAAAAAACTAATTTGACATAACACCCCGGATTTGACGTAATGCACCCCCACGTCGGACACCCCGTGCGGCACACTGCTCTAGAACGAGCATTAACAACGACACGACGCGCACCCACACCCACCATTCCCAAACAGCCTCCTCGGCTGACCCCCCATGGCCGGCCAAGGCAAGCGAAGGCGCTGACTGACACCCCCCATACCCTGCGGCAGCTCGGCCTTCCACGCAACGACCGCGACGATAGACGCCATCAGAGGTACGACCCTGCTCCGACAGGATGGCCCATCAGGTAACATCAAACTTCATCTATAAATACCCCCTGGCTCCCAACAGGAGGGAAAGGGGGACAATCTCACTAAAAAGCTCCTCTCCGCTTCACTGACTTGATCGTCGGAGGGGTCGGGCCGAGCCACCGACCCGACCTGTGTGCAGGTACTCGACCGCCGCTGAATCCACTTGGCGTCGCGGAACTTTCCAGGCCGGATCCCCCGCGACAGCCACCACAACATCCCAAGGGGAGTCACGTCTGATCCCGACCATTTGGAGCCCTTAACCAGCCGTGTCGACCCCGAGGTCACGATTGAAAATGTTACTTACCGTAACAATTAGTATATCACCACTATTCAACTTGTCTATCATTATTCATTTCATGCCTCGTTGTTCTATTTATCATCTTTCATGCTCATTTGCCTCTTTTGTTGTCGGTGCATTATTCATCTCACTTTCTCCCCCATCGTCATTATTTTTATATGTGTTATTTTTTTTATTGTTTATTCAATGTCACTTTTTACCCTCTATATATCTCCCATGCTACTTAGTATATTCCTTTTAATGCCTCTCTATTTCTAGATAAATAGTTCGACATAGATTCAAAATTATATATTTATTTATTAAAAAAATAAAAATGTTAATAATGATAAGAAAAGGAATATAGAGAGAATAAGAACAACAATGACGAATCAAAGGGATAAATGAGTATGACAAAAGGTTGGAAATGAAGATAATGACAGATAAAAGAATTGAGACGAGCATGACAAAAAATAATAAGAGACAACAAAGGAAGAAGCCATATATAGAATCAATTTATTCTTATAAATCGATTTAATCGTCTGGTCATCCTTAAAAAAAAAAAAAGACAAGAACATACTTATCTTTATCACTATATTTGGCAAATAATAACTTAAAAAAGATAAGAATATACTTATCCTATAACTACAACCAAAGTAAAAAATCCACCTAATATAGTTTTTCTAGATAAATAACTCGATATAGATTCAAAATTATTATATTTATTTGTTCATACTATTTACTACCTTATAAATTTTTTATCAAAATGTTTTGTATTTTTAACTCACTTTACCCCTACAAAATTGATTTGTTTTAATCCATCGATTCAACCACGATTTGAGACCGAGATATCAATCATCTCAACCATTGATTTGTCTTTGCTTTCAGTTCTTCATCAGAATTGTCGGATTCTGCCCGAGTCACCGACTCAGTGATGAAACGGGTCGACTCAGGGTTTTGGGCATCGACTCGGTCGAGTCGCGATAGATTTTGTGGGGCGCTTCATAATTTGGGTGTCGAACGTGAATGCTCCGTTACGGCGGTGGGGTTTCGCTCTCCACTCTCTCCTCTCGGTTCCGCGCCCGGCGAGAGCGGCTCCGTCGATCAAGAAACCCTTCACCCTTCTCCTCCTTCCGGGTCGATCCGGTGAGTTCTACGGAAACCCCACTCCGCGTGACACCCTTCCTCTGGATTGCTCATCGTTCCATCTTTCTTTCTTTGTTTCAAGATTACGTGGTTTCTTGGTTCTTTCCGCTATATTTTTCCATGTAGGAGCTTGCAGCTTTTCGTTCGATCACAGTATCGTCTTCGCTTGGAATTCACCTTTGTTTCCAGCCATCTGGTTTTCGATTTGGTTTCAGGGTTCCCGTCTTTTTCTCCGTCAGTCGTCTTTACACCCAAGAAATGGTGTCTTGAGATCTTATTTCGTTTATTTATATTTTTGGTGAGTCCATATTCAAGAATTGATCTTTAACATTCTTGAAATCTTCCTCCGTTTTGTTATTGCTTTTTTTGGTCAGTACTTCACTGGAAGCGGTAAATCTAATCGTGATGCCCACATTAGATGCTTTCTTGAATGACCCGCTTTAATGCTGAAAGTAATGGATGATTTGACTTGGATAAATTGGAGTTCAGATTCCATCACATGCTTTACTGCCTGTTTTTTTTTTCCTAAATCGTCTCTGCTTTACACTAGCATATAAAACGGGGTACAAATCGGTTTCCAATGTATCGTCACTCTGTTTCTGCTTTGTGATCTTGAAACTTTTCATTTCATCAAGCATACTACTTCCATTTTGGAATTTTCAAATCGTGAATGTTCTATATCTCCTTGCATAAGTAAATTGGTTGTCTTCGCTGATGCTAAACTAGATTAACAAGCTTGGTTAATTTCTTTTCTTTCTTTCTTTCAGATTCCATGTAAATGGAGAACATAAAACGATTGCCAAGAAATGTTCATGGATCCTTGAGATCCGGTGTTGTCATGTTTGACTTGCCGAAAGTGGTGGAAGAGCTGGTGAATAATAGTTTAGACGCGAATCCCGCTAAGGTAGTTACAATTTCAGCTTGTTACAGTTTCTCTTCTCTGACCCTTAATGTGTTTTCTAGTTTACCCAGTTATTTTACTTCATTGTCTTTCAATCTCCTACTTGCTAAATAATTGCTTCTGTGGAACTTCTGGTGACGGTCCATCAGGGTCCTAACATGTAGAACTTTCCATGCTTTAACTTGGGTTGCCCTCGGTAAATTATCATGGATCTAATGTGAAACTGAGATGTCAATTGATCTATACGGTCCCTAAAACTGAGATGCTCATTGATATATTGGGTCTGAACTCTGAATAAATGAATTCTTATAAAAAAAAAGAAGGTCAAACTAAATCTGGCTTGACTCTACTTTGCTTTCAGCTTCACCAATAGATAAGAAAAATATATATTTTTTAAGAGAGTGCCCTATGATATTTACTTTCTTTGTCATGGCATCCTATTTAGTATTCCTTTAAGATTTTGGACTCTCTTTCCTTTGCTTTCTTCTAATATACCCTTTCTTCCGTGTTTCATAGTTTTGCATGGCTATTGTATTGATAGCAAGGTTTGAAATATCGTACCGTACCGACGCTTCGATATTCGCTTGGTACGGTGCGATACTGTATACTGAGCGGTATACTGTTCGATATACCGCTCGGTATATATATATATATATATATATATATATATAATTCGGTGACGTCGTCGAAGCAACATCACCTGTCTCTTCTCCCCAGGCGGGGCGATGTCACCTCATATATATATATATATAATATTTTTATATATAATATTTTTATAAAAGACAATGTCGTCGAAAAAGGCGACGTCGCCTTATATATATATATATATATATTCCTTCTCCCACATGGGGCTACGTTGTCTTTTTCGACGACGTTGCTGAGGTGATGCGACATCACTTAAAAAAAAATAAAATAAAAAAAAATTAAATAAATAAATAAATAAATATATATATATATATATATATATATATATATATATATATATATATATATATATATATACCGTCCGGTAATGGGCGGTCCGTGTACCGGTCAACTGGCGGACTGGTACGTACCGCCCGGTACGAGTGATATTATTCGAAACTGTATACTTTGATTGATAGTATTGACAGCCAACAAATGTAGTGGCAGTGGATGACAAACATGAGGACAATGACGTGCCCTACGTCACTTGTCTTCTTTTTAATTGTCTCCCATTGCTTGGTAGTGTTGCCTTCCTTCCACTCTTCTTTTGTTTCCTTAAAAAATTATAAATTATCTGGAAATTTCCAAAATTAGTCAAATAAACCAACTCCATTTTTAGCTGGTTCATCTGATTTTGGTGATATGACTGAGAAATATGTTAAAATCATATCGGCCTTGGTGTCTTGTTATACAAGTCAATTAATTTGATACACATGGGAATAAAATGATATGGTGAACTTTGTGTTTTATTCTATTTAGATTAATGAACTCAGGTATTCATGGAAATAACCTCTTAAGATATGTCTTTTGCCAGAAATCCCTTGTGTTATCAGCCAGATGCTAGAAATGAGGCTCACATTGAATGAGAGCATTATTTTCCTAGACGAGTACACTGAACGTTTCTCAACAGACCAATAGTATGGCTCTTTAAGCTGTTATGGTTGGTTGGTGTTTAGATGTTGACTTTTGTTTGATGTTTTTGTGGGTTTAAACTGTCTTTTTGTGAAAATTTACCAATCAAATCCTATAAGCTGTCCTTTTATAAGAATGAGGAAAATTGCACGCTAGTGCAAGCCAGGTTTGGCACTGGACAGAACAAGTGTTACCACTCAGTAACTCTATTGAACCAAGCTTACCATCATAGTTGAAACCAGGAACACTAAACGACAAGCCTATCACCCGACACCCCTATTATTTATTATTTATTTTTGATTATTGTCTCCCACTTTTATTTTTTCTTTTTTAATCTATCCTCCCATGCTCTTCTCTTGCTTTCTCCCTTTCTCTCACTTTATCTTACCCCTCCTCCTTGGCCTCTTCTCCTCATTGCTACCTTGCTCCAGTTGCTCTACCGCTCCTTGCCACCGTTTCCCCATGCTGCATCACAATTGCTGGTTCCTCTTCCTTTGATATGCCTCTTCCTTCTCTCATCTTCCTTTGTATCCTCTTCCACCAAGTTTGAATCTAGAAGTATCGGCAAAGGACCAAGAAACCACCATGACATGAAAAGGGAATCCTATCAACTTACTCTTTCAAATCTAAGAATATAAGCTCATGAGCTTGGTCCTATTTCACCGTTGGGAAACAAACCATGCACCACATATATCCATGTTGCCTGGGACATCGTTCCTTACTTTCGTCTAATGAAATTACATGCTTCACCACTTCTGCGAGCACCATCGATTACTTTTTTCATTTTTTGCAAGTATTGTCCCAGGCGGGATACTTAACATGTTAGCTACTTTTCTTTCTTGTTCACTTCCCCATTGTTGGTAGGACCTTCAAATGTGATCCAGCAGTTTCTTCAAAATTACATTCCAAAACTTCAACAAGTTTATATGGGGCTTTGTAAATTTGACCATATTAAACTGGTTGGAGTTGGAAAAAAAGAAGAAGAGATGAAACCTTCCATTTTAGGTAAATAACTTGTCATCACTATGAGGGACATGCCTTATTAAGAAAATATTTTGATGGTATTTATTTTCTTCTATATGAGTCATATTGTTTTCTTTTGCAAAAGTTGATTCACTGGAACTAATTTGACCTCACAAAGTTAGTTGAAACTAATGGTTCAACACACCCTCTAGTATCAAACTTAGATGACAGAGTCTAATTAAATGAATGGTTTGATTTTTTTTTTTTGAAATCCTCTCACTTAAATTGGATCATGTATGTCCTTCAGGATAACCATCGACCTGATTAAATATGTTTGACTCCGTAATTGGTTGTATTTGATTTTGCATCCTAACATTTAATCACTTCTTTTTCAGGTTTCTGTCTTTGTTAATGTCAGAACTTGTTATATCAAAATAGAAGATGATGGTGTGTAAATGCCTGGTCTCACAATTCTTACTATTTCAACCTGTTAATTATACTACATGCATGGATCTTTTAACTTCTCTTTGATTCTAGGTTGTGGTATTACAAGAGATGAATTGGTCATTCTGGGAGAAAAATATGGTCTGAACTCCTCTCTCAACATTTTGTTACAATATAAATATTGAATCTGCAATTTAACCAAGGATTTAGTTGTCTTGTATTGTTTTTCTTGGATCATCAAGAAATTTCTCGTGGCAGCTGGTAGCTTAATTCATAGTTCTGACAATCTAGAATAATTTTATGCATGGTAGATGGTTTTTCTATATCATCTCTTGTTTCTGATTGCGAGTTGTGTTCTGCAAATTA
This sequence comes from Musa acuminata AAA Group, assembly GCF_036884655.1. NCBI lineage: Eukaryota > Viridiplantae > Streptophyta > Magnoliopsida > Zingiberales > Musaceae > Musa > Musa acuminata. The sequence continues at coordinate 5,928,371 of NC_088348.1, read as the reverse complement.
GATACACACCTTTTCCTGCTGCAATTTTGTTTCTTTGTTGTCTGGGAAACATTTTTATGTTAAAATGTGAAAATAGATAGTATAGGGACGCACAAGCAATAACTTAAGATGTTACAATCTCTATCTGGTTCTTCAGACAACATGTTTTTGACATGCTTGACACAATGTTTAGAGGGTTGTTCTTTGAAAATCTTATTTTTTTTATTGTTCACTATGTATATAGTATTTAAAAATCATTCATGAGAGGGTAGTTGAATCATTCGTGGATGGGCATGCACTAGCAATGGCGTATGTAAAACCTTTCCGGTTAGACCCATCAAGCAGTTTGCATTTTGAACATACATGCAACATGCTGTAATATCCCAATTATTTGGAGCCGACTACATGGATATTTTCCTGCCATATAGCTTTGTGTAGGGAAATATCTCCTTTGTAACATAAATGCCTGGTCTATACTGCGATTGCCATGCTTTTACAAATCATGCTTCTTCAGCTTCTCAATGTATCATTGCATCTTCTGGGTACCGCAAGCAAATAAGTGTCTGCTAGCTTTATAGTTTTACTAAGGATTACCACCTTTACTGTTGCTTGGGCATTTAATTAGTGCATTGGGGTTGTTTTAGAACACAATTTTTAGATCTATTATAATGTCAACAGAATCAAATGAAGCATAAGACATGGGGCCTTGGCTTAAATCTTGATACTTGATCTTAAGTCCTTTCTGTCAGCTTATGATAATAGCTTATCTTGTATTTTTGATGATTCTCAGTTTTCTAAATAACTCATGTAATATTGTCTTGTGCAATTTCTCAACTTACGTGGAAAGCATTGTGTTCCTTTTTCTTTATCACAATTTCCATACCTCTGAAACTGCTCTGTTGAAGTAATATGATTACATTTTGTGAATTCTTACTGATGCAATTTGCAACAACCATCTTCCTGGGAAAACATATTATTCTCCTTAACATTCTACAGAAAGACTGTAAGTGCACCCACCTTCGGGTACATGTGTATAGTCATTATATCACATTGTCTACGGGACACATTCTACTGCCTTTTAAATAGAATATTTCTTTGCAAATAGGAAAATTAAATAGCAATATTTAATGTTATTTTGTTCCTGGTGTACAAAGGTCCTGTCTTTCCTGAGTCCAGACAGAAATCTGTCCAGATTTGTACATCAAGTGGTGTCTACTTAACAATAACTAGAAGAAAGTGTAGATGCTTAAGAGGGAGCTTTGTGAATACCATATGTTAGACCTAACCCATCCCTATCGACCACGTACTCAAACTTGAACATTTTCAGCATGGTAATTTTTAATGAAAATATGACATGCTTCTTCTGTCTCAAGATCAACCTTGGGTCCTCAGCATACCCAAGATTAATTACAAGTTTAAGCTCCAAAAGTTGGTGTAGAAAGAGTCGTTGTTATTCAATCGGAGAACCATTTTGCACATATCAATAGAATTCTGTCTTTAGACATTCAGTTTGTGTGACTGCCATTTCTGGTTCAAGTCAACTTTGTATTTTATCTTTTTGTCACTTTGAGCCTTGAGCATCCTGATCAGGGAAGCAGAGTTCCTCTCTCTCTCTCTCTCTCTCTCTCTCTCTCTCTCTCTCAATAAGGAGTTCTTTTCCTTTCACCTAAATGTAATTTGGTTACAAGTTAGAACTTAAGAAAGTGCAATCTAGGAAAAGTATACTGGTTAGTAGGAAGTTTCTTTAGTAATAAATTAGCACTTTTATGCAAAATTAGAATTAGCCGTTTAAGTCTTGGTTTTAGTGTAGCTCATTGCGTTTTCAATTTTGACATCAGAAGGTAGGTGGTTCCAACAGTCCAGAGATGATTTCTCAACAGTATTAGTTGGTAAAGACAGACAAGAAAACTGAAATAATAAGGAAAGTTATTTATTGAAGTGTAATTTTTGGTTTTGCAGAAAATTGCTGATGGTGATTGCTGATTTTAGGCTGAAAGCATAGGGATCACAAAATATGGTAAAGTGTTGAAAGGGAGAAGCAAATTTTTATCGAGTTATGCAAGTGTAACATGAAAATACATATACATACACACACACACATAATATATATATATATATATATATATATACACTCCAAAATTCGTGCGTACCTATGGATGGTGACTAGTTTCAATATCTTGAGACTTTCTAACATGACACAAACTCTGGGTTTCATCTCAGATTTGTATAAATTAGTTGTTGATGGTTTTGCTTTTACACAATGGTTGATTATGTTTTATTTAAGAGGATAGATGAAACTTCAAAAGTTGGTAGAAACTTTAGGCATCAAGAAAAATATAAAATATGCTAGCATTTTTTTTCCTTTAACATAGAAATCTATCATTTATTTGATTTTGTAAGTACTTTAAAGCAAGGTTTGCCGTACCGTACCGCATCGGCGTTTCCACCCGGGCTCGGTACGGTACGGTGTATCGAATGGTACACCTGATTTCACCGATTTAACTCTCCGAAAATACCTGAAAATTAAAAAAAAGTTAGGATAAGGTTTTCAAGTTACGAATAAATATAGTAATAGTATAAGTTTAGCAAAATCAATGTAAATTAGGTAAGAATAGTATCACATATCTTTTTTGGGCTTTGAGGTAATCTTATTCGAGGTTCATATTTCAGCTTGTTATAGATTGAAATATCTACAGAAAAATCAGTTGAATTATTAGACTATTTTGTTATAATATAAACTCTAAAATTTAAAAGAATTAAATAATCACATATCTAGATATACTTGATTGTTGATTCTACCACTAAAACGAACGACGGGCCTCCACGGGTGGTGGATCGGGGTCCTCGATTTGATACATATCAATATGATACGTTTGTTGGACCCAATCATGAAATTGATCCCATGACATAGTGTATTGATACACCGTATGCCATTGATGCATCAATGTGATGCTGATCGTAGATTGATCGTCATGAATCATATTTGTCCGAGGCAGCTCTTGAGGCATATATTGGTGCTGTTCTGTATCATGCTGTTGCTCAGAGAAGGATGATCAACTATCATCATACTGTTGTTGCCCGTATGATTCTCCATAATACGATGGCTATGAATACGATGAGTCTCTTTCTGTGTCTATATCATGTATGTTCTGTCGCATTTGTTCATATTCATCTACTGCTTTCCCCTTCCCTGCATAAACTTGACTAGTACCTTGTCGAGTTCCATGATCTGAATCTTGAGTGGCATGTGTAAAATATTGCTCCTCAGTCCATTCACCACCCTCAAGTTGTGTAGACGAGACCAACGACTGCCCGGCATCACCGCCATCATCTGTCGAGGCACTATTGTCCGTGTTGCTATTATGTCTTTGGACCGAGCGAGAAAGAGAATGTGATTATGAAGGTGTCTTGTTGCCCGACTCGATTCTTTCCAACGATGCAACTGATGCTACTGCCTTCCCATCTGCCTTTGCACGTTGGGCGGACGAGTGTGACCGTTGGGTGTCGGTAGTTCCTTGAGCAGTTTGACTCCTACCATGTTGTAATCGAGGGGGATTTTTGTTAGAACCCTTGCAGATTCTAAACTTGGGGTTGATCTATTTAGGGGATCGGCCTCCTTGGAACTCTATAGGGGTTCCTCCCTCCAAGTTGTTGCTCAAAGGCTGCAGAAAAGATTCATCTATTGCTTATGAAAAGAGAAGGAATACATGGTTATTTATAGGGCTTCTAAACCCTAACTCCTAATAGGACTCCTACTCAAGACTCCTACTTCTAAGCAACTCCTAATAGGACTCATACTCAAGACTCCTATTCCTTTACAACTCCTAATTCTTCTCTAAGAAAGAACCTCCTAACCCTAGCCTGCCTCTTCACCTCTTTAATAGGGGTCGGCTTAGGTAGGTTTTACATTAATGTCCCTCTCAATTAGGACTCTCCTAGCTAGAGTCCTAACAGACCCGCCCTCTTCAAATCAGCCTTGTCCTCGAGGTTGACGATTCATGAATTCTAGGAATTTGATCTTCAAGTCGTCATAGTTCTCCCAAGTGACATCTTCTGTTGGTAGGTTCCTCCACTGTATTAGCACTTCAGTAGTGGGTCGTCGTCGTCGAGTCACGATCCGTCGATCAACAATGGCACTTGGCTGGGTCTGGAGTTCTCCATGGGTAATCATATTTGGTGGGTGGCTTTGGGCTGTCTCCAAGTACTTATTTATAACTTTCGTGTGGCCGTCGGTTTGTGGGTGATATGTCGTACTCCTTTTTAATTTAGTACCATGTATATAGAATAACTTTGTCCAAAATCTGTTCATGAAGATGCAAGTAGAATTTGTCATAAGCACAATGCGTCCCTTACAGTGTAATTCTTTTGAGTCCCAATTGTAATAAGCCACAGAGCTTGGTGCTTCCTTCAATTTTTTTATGATCTTACTGGTCTCCAAATCTTCTTGCCATTCCATCTTAATATCTTTAAGGAAGTCACTAGTCGAAAGTGAAATGGCCAAAAATTCAGCTTGCTTAGGTAACCGTAAAAGCGCATCTGCAACAACATTATCTTTCCCCTTTTTGTAAGTTATTTCATAATCATATCTAAGAACCTTTGTTACCCATTTTTGCTGCTCGGGGGAAGATATCTTCTGCTTCAAGAGATATTTTAAGCTTTTATGGTCGGTCTTGATTTGAAAGCATCGCCTGATCAAGTACGATCTCCACCTCGTTGCTGCGTGCACAATGACGAGCATCTCCTTATCATATGTTAATATATTTTGATAGGGGGGAGACAATGACTTGCTAATGTATGTAAGTGGTCGACCATCTTGCATGAGAACATCTCCCATTCTGTCTCCAGATGCATCAGCCTCAACGATAAAGGGTCGGTTGAAATCTGGTAGCGCTAACACCGACGTCGTCGTCATGGCTGCCTTAAGTTTGTCGAAGGCAGCGGAGGCTCTGTCCAACCATTGGAAGTCATCTTTTTTCAATAAGGAAGTAAGTGGTGCACTGATCTCTCCATAGTTTTTCACGAACTTGCAGTAGTAGCCTGTTAAACTCAGAAAGCCATGTAGCAATTTTATGTTCCTCGGGGTCAGCCAGTTTTGCATTGCTTCAATTTTGAAGGGGTCTACTGCCACACCTTCCTCTGATATGATATGCCCAAGATATTCCACCTTCTTTTAAAGAAAACAAAAATTCATAGTGGTTATTGTGTGTTCAAAAGGTGGTTTTCGATATGTCTTCTTCGCATACTCGTATTTGATGATATCCGGATCGAAGGTCCAGCTTTGTGAAGATTTGTGCTCCCTTTCATCTAGCAATTCATCTACTACTGGAATAGGATATTTATCCTTGATGGTTATGCCATTGAGAGCTCGGTAATCAACACATAATCGCCATGTTCCATCCTTCTTTCGTATGAGGAGCACCGGTGAAGAGTAGGGGCTGCAACATGGCCTAATAACTCCTGTTTCGAGCATCTCTTTTATAATCCTTTCTATTTCATCCTTCTGGAGATGTGGATACTGATATGGCTGAGCATTTGCTGGAGATTTGCCTGGAAGAATCGTTATACAATGATCATGCCGATTGGTAAGAGGTAGGTTACGCGGTTCGTCAAATATATCTGAAAATTCAGCAAGCAAAGGAAGTAGATTTGGATCTTCAAATTCTGTTGGCTCTCCCTTAGTTTGCTGCTCAAGTTGTACCAAAAAGTCGCTGCATGCTTTATGCAAAACCTTCTCCATTTGTTGTGTGCAAATCGTCGTTACGTCGCCCCCACGTTTCCCGTTCAGTATCACCTGTTTCTCCTTACTATAAAATTTCATAATTAGTTGCATAAACTTCCAAGAAATATCACATAATGTCGTCAACCATTTAATTCTGAGCATGACCTCATGATCATCAAGAGGGAGAAGGAAGAAATATGCAATTATCTCTTGGTAAGGCCTCATGATCAGCAACAGTTTCACTTGCGGGCGCCTACGATCATACTTCAAAATCTATCCGTCGGTGACCTTAACATCAAACCTGCAGCGATTCTTGATAGGTAATGGCATCCGAACAACAAGCTTACTATTTAGGAAGTTAGTAGTATTGCCCGTGTCGATGAGAACAGTGATCGGTTGTTGTTTGAGAAGGCCTCAAACTTTCATCGTTTGCGAGTTTGAGTAGCCGGCTAGTGCGTGTACTGTAACGTCAGTCGGTTGTGGCTCTTCTTCCGCATCTTCTTTATGTTCAAGGTTCTCTTCTGAATGTTCAATGACCTCTTCTTCTATTGGTTCAATCATAAGAAGTCTCCCTTTCATCGTTTGCGGGTTTGAGTAGCCAGCTAGTGTGTGTACTGTAACGTCGGTCGGTTGTGGCTCTTCTTTCGCATCTTCTTCGTTAAGGCTCTCTTTTGAATGTTCAATGACCTCTTCTTCTACTGGTTCAATCAAAAGAAGTATCCCTTTTCTACAGCAATGCTTGTAACTCCATGGCTCGTCGCAATGCCAACATAACCGCTTCGCAGATTGCTCCCGAAGCTCTTCTCTTGTCGACCTCTTTGGTGAAGGGACTCGATCGACAGTAGGGGGGGTTGAGGGCTTCAGTATTTCTGGTTGAGGAGCAACCCTAGTCCTCCAAGCTTCATGATTCAATCGCTCCTCTTGATATCGTGCAAAAGAGATGGCTGCCATAAGCGTGTTCGGTTGTCGCGCTTTAACTTCTCCTCGGATCTCCGGCTTCAAGCCCTCAATGAAGGTCCTCAATAGCTGTTTTTGAGACCAATCAAGAGTTTAATTAGATAACCTTTCAAACCTGGTTTGGTACTCCTGTATGGTGGAGGTTTGTCGAATCTTTGCTAGTTGTCCGTCAATATTCTCGTAATCAGTTGGTCTGAAGCGGATCAGCAATCCTTCTTTGAATTGTCGCCTTGAAAGGACTCCATAAGTGTGTTCAAACCAGTTAAACCACTGTATGGCATCCCCTTCAAGATGTATAGCTGCAATTTTCACTATAGATGCGTCCGGGGTTTTGTGGTACCGAAAATATTGCTCCGCACGCGAAATCCAACCAATCGGGTCTCCTTCTTCCCATCTAAGGAAGTTTAATCTTATGTGTGGATAGTTGGGGTCAGTCATAGAGTCTCCCCTCCCTTGGAAGTCATCTCTTTGGGCTTGGTGTGATTGGGCAAAGCTCTCTCCTTGATATGATTTCTTCGGGTTTAGTGGTCGGCCCAATCTAAGTTCGGTAAAAAGCGTCCGAATCTTATCCTCCATTCGTGCCTCCAAGGCTTCGAATTTAGTATTGATTGCCTCCTTAGATGCCATAGTATATGCCTCCAAATATGTAATGTTAAGATATCTCTTTTGTTGTCAGGTTAAAGGCATGTATAGGTTGAGAGAATGATGGTCGAAAGGGTTGGTGGATCGGTGGATGTAGACTGCGATTTAGGCTTGTTTTGTGTGCAGTTTGAGAGTGTGGTTTGGTGGAGTTTTAGGGCTGTGGATGAAAGTTTTAGATCTGTGGTAGATGGCAGCAAAGGTTTGATAGAAATCAATGGAAGTTGCAGCAAGTATGTGTTGTCTTGTAAGAGCAGAATTGTCGTCGAAGAAACAATGGTTTCTCGACGTAATTTCCACCAAAAACTTGAGAGAATTGAGGAGGGAATTGGTAGCAAAATCACAGTATATCAGCAAGGAAATTGGTGCAAGTTGCGATAGCAGAATTCTCGTCGAAAAATTTCAACGGTTTACGACGAAAATTTGCAGCAACACAAAATCGTTTTTTAGAAATGAATTCCTCAATAGATCAATCTTAGATGGAAGCCAAGAAAGTGTATAAGAAATTTCATTCAAAAAATATTGCAAATAAATGGGTTAAGGCAAATAATATGTGGCTAAAATTTTCTGCAGCACAGATTTTTAAGTATAGCAGATTGGACGTAAAAGATCAGTGATTTATATTGAGAATTTTTTGATGAAACCAAAGGAAAATCCACTGTTAGGAAGTGTCAAAGCTATCATAAAAATTTCGTAGAGATTTGGACAGAAAAAACATAGTATCAAGATCAAATAAACAGTGCTATGCGGCTGAAATTTTACAATGCAGATTTTCAAGTATAGCAGATTAGACGTAAAAGATCAATGGTTTATATTGAGAATTTTTTGACAAAACTAAAGGAAAATCTGCTGTTAGGAAGTGTCAAAGATGCCATAAAAATTTCGTAGAAATTTGGATAGAAAAAACATAATAGCAAGATCAAACAGATAGTGCTATGCGGCTGGAATTCTGCAATGTATCTTTCGTCGTAGAGATGAAAACTTTAAGACGAAAAGTTTATGCAGCAATACAAGAATAATTTTTTTGAGATTTTTGAATAAGGATAACTAAATTACAGGAGCAGGAAGGTAGAAAATCAGAACCTGTTGCAATTCACGGGGAGATCAAAGGATGATCCGTGGTGGTGGAGATGACGACGGAATTTGGCGACGATCTTTTAAACAATTGTGGGAATTGCTTTGGGCGGTTGTGGAGGGTTGATGGATGGCTATGGAAGGGCAACGAGATGCCAAGAACGCTGCTCTGATACCAGGTGTTAGAATCCTTGTAGATTCTAAACTTGGGGTTGATCTCTTTAGGGGATCGGCCTCCTTAGAACTCTATAGGGGTTCCTCCCTCCAAGTTGCTGCTCAAAGGCTGCAGAAAAGATTCATCTATTGCTTATGAAAAGAGAAGGAATACATGGTTATTGATAGGGCTTCTAAACCCTAACTCCTAATAGGACTCATACTCAAGACTCCTACTTCTAAGCAACTCCTAATAGGACTCCTACTCAAGACTCCTATTCCTTTACAACTCCTAATTCTTCTCTAAGAAAGAACCTCCTAACCCTAGTCTGCCTCTTCACCTCTTTAATAGGGGTCGGCTTAGGTAGGTTTTACATTAATATCCCTCTCAATTAGGACTCTCCTAGTTAGAGTCCTAACAATTTTCCACCTGTTAGGGTTGTGCTTCTTTTTCTTTTATTGCCTCGGTGATAAAACGTGAAGGACGCTGAGGATCTCCCGCCTCATCAAGTAGAGGATCCTCTTGGTTCTCTGTTGCTTCAACCCAATCTAACATTTGCTCTGAATCTTCGTTGTAGAATTGGAGGTCAATGGGATCAATATCTGATTCCTCTAACTCCTTATCCAACTCAGCACATCGCAATTTTAGCCGTATGTTATAATGGATATACTAGTTTCTCTAACCGTCTGTAGGAGAGTCTGTTGTGGACTTTCGTATGAATCAATGCAAACGTTGACCAATTACGTTTGCAACCACTAGATGTTGTTGTCTGTGAAAGTACACGAACGACAACCTTCCTTAAATGTGGTGCATCGCCTCCAAATTGTAGCCACCACTCGACTGCAAAAAGATATAAATAAGATTTTATTAGCATAACAAATAATTAATATTAAATATAATTGATAATCAATATGCATAACTTTTCCTCACTAGGATCCATAATGTAACGATACGATACAACTACAACGTCAGAGAATGAACCAACTGTTTCTCGAAATAATCGATCCTCCATAAGAGCATCGGCTGCCTCGGTACTGTTTGGCAAGAGCCAATATATAACATTTCGTAATGTCGTTAGGAAATTATTTTACGTTCCGAAAGCATATCGATATTGAATTGTCGGGTGTAGATAATACGCTGTAAAACATAATTTTGTTAGTATGATTTTTTATTATCTAAATAATAATAAATTAAATTATTCTGAATATGAATTTACCTGCATTATGGATATCTTGATCCATACGAACTTCGGTCCGACGATCAATGATTCGTACGTATTGGTCGGTTTTAAAATCATTTTTGAATGCTTTCCTGACCTCCTCTCTTGTTGAAATCAGCATATATTTAAGATACGGCATCTGTGGACGCTTGTCCATATCGACCTTACGGAGGATAATATAAAGTGGTTCCACACCTTTTATGATTTCTGCTATAATCTCCCAAAATCTAGAGGAAAGAATGACCTTTTCTATCTTCTTTCCATCGCTCAATTTCGAATATCTGGATTCAGATCACTCTTGTGAGCTAGCCATTGCTTTCAAGCCATGCCTTTTTTGCTGTAATGACTTTAATGCAATAAAATTTGTAGCAAACCCAGTAATTCCAGGTCGAAGTATCTCACCGTTTACATACTTTTACATTAATGCGTGGACCCAATGATGATTATATATAAACTTTGTAATTGATTGTGCTCGAGCTACACATTTCTTGACCACATCAAACTCACCAATATCCTTCAGCATTAGATTTATGCAATGAGCACATGGAGTCCAAAACAAAGTTTTTTTTTTTTCCATCAATTGCAAACCAACCTTTTTGAAATTCGCTCCATTGTCGGTTATTATTTGGACAACATACTGTGGTTCAATCTCCTCTACCATAGTGTCCATTAAGCTCTCAATGTAGTTTGCATCTTGGATTTTTTCAGAAGCATTAACAGACTTATGAAACACTACTCTTCTATTGCAATAAACAAGAAAGTTGATGATGCTCATTCTTGTTGGTCCTGTCCAACTGTCACACATCAATGTCACCCCATATTCGTCCCATTGCCTCTGGAAGGATTTGATCCAATCCTTTAGTTCTGCCACCTTCTCGTCTAAGTACACGCTGTAAATCTCCTTCGGTGTTGGAGGTTGGATCTCTATGCCAGACTTTTGAATAGAAGAGATCATGCTATGATAATATGGACCTTGGGCTGTGTTGGCTGAAATCCTATGAAAGTTGAACCATTTTGAGATTGCCTTCCCAATATCCCTTTTTTTTTTTTCTTTTGTGTATGTATCATCAATCCATGTTTGTTTCGCTGTTTGTGGGGTATAGGCTTGCGGATCAATATCAACAATATCTGGTGCGGACCTCCTGCCAAGACCTCTCATAAAATCACGGAGTCCACCATACTCATGCTACTAGTTCAACCTAACTGAGAAGGAGCAGTTGGTTGCCTCATGCTGGTTGACCTCTGGATTCCACTACCACTGCCATGCTCCAATTATGAGTCAGGTCGTTGATGCCTCTTTGCTTCATCGATCGTATACTGATGCTCCAATGATGCACGAATCTCAGCTGTGAGATCCGGGTCGACTTCATCGCCGCAACCCTCATACTGATCATAAACTGGTTCCTGTGTAGCCCTATGATATTCTTCCTCAACTCTTTCCTTCTTTTTTAATGTATCTTCCTTTGGTTGTTTAAGCTTGGTTTGAAATAATTTACGGATCTCCGTTGGAACATTATTACATTTTGCAACATCAGGATACCCACCAGCCAAATGCATTTTCACTCGAGTTATTCCTCCACCCTAACCAAGTAGTCACAATAAATACATTGCCATTGATGACGGTTTTCATCTAGCTTTCGGGCATGAACCTATGCATCATCATGTGGCTGTTCCTTTGGTGCCATGATCCTATCAAATTTAAATCAAATAAACTATAAAGTATAAACATATTAAATTAACCAAATATCGATCATAAATCATTAATCACAACATTAAGTAATTTTATTAAAACATAATTAATCATATTTTATGATCATAAATATGTTACATGCATAAAAGAAGTATTAAAATCATTAGATACACTAATTACGTGATTAACATAGTTAATTTTTCACTAATTACTTTTCTTTCAATACTATAAACATGGCAAACACCCTAATAGGTATTAAAGATATTGGATTGACATAAAATCGAATAAATTTTGATTAAATCATCATTAAAATGACTAATCGCAGTATTAAATAACTTTAATAAAACATAATTAAACTTATTTTACCATTATATATATGTTAAACACATAAAAGAAACATTAAATATGTAATTTTAATCCAATATGATTTAAATTATGATAAAATCATCATTTATCTACACTAATTATCCGATTAATATAGCTAATTTTTCACTAATTACTTTTCTTTCACCGTTATAAACATGACAAATACTCTAATAGGTATTAAAGACATTGAATTGATATAAAATCGAATAAATTTTGATTAAATCATTATTAAAATGACTAATCGTAGCATTAAATAACTTTAATATAACTTAATAAAACTTATTTTACTATCATAAATATTATTCAATATTTACTATGCATGAAACACACTAATCATAATCTTAAACAAGGTCTGCTGTACCGAAACGTACCGGTCCGACAGGTTACCGGTACGCGGACCGCCCGGTACCGCTACAGTACTACAGTACTATACTGTAGCACTGCTACAGTATGAAAAAAATAAAAAATTATTCGGTACACCGGTACCGTACCGAGCCCGGATCGAAACGCCGGTACGGTATGGTACAACGAACCTTGATCTTAAATATCTTAATTACTCTCTAATTAAAAAAAACGAATACATACCTCTTGATTAGAAAGTTCTTCCTCTTAATCTTCCCAAATTAACCTCGATTGAATTCACAAATCGTTGTTTTATAGAGTTTAGGAGAGGAAAAAAAAGTTTGAGAGAGAGTATAAGAGAGTATAATGAAATAGGGGAGAGAAGAATGGTTTAAATAGGAGGAGAAAGGGCTCCAATGGTCAAATTGACCGGTGGAGCACTGTAGCACTGCTACAGTGCGGTAACGGTCTATTTTGACCGTTATCGAGTGGTGCCGGGCAGTAACGGTCGAAATTTTGACAATTACCACTCGATATTACCCCGTATCGTCCGATACGGGGTTTTTTTGTCCGCTACCGGTAGCCTGTCGGACTGGTACGTACCACCCGTACCGGGCGGTACAATTCGGTATGGCAGACCTCGCTTTAAAGTTGAAAGTGCTAAAATCATGGTTTGCAATATCGTACCATACCGTTCGGTACGGGCAGTACATATCGGTCCGATAGAGGATTGGTATGGGTGGTACATCAGTATACCTTAGTGTACCATATATCGGTATGCTCGGTACAGTTCAGTACCTACCGTACCGACAGTTGATCGGTATACTAGTACGGTACGGTATTTAGAACCTTAGCCTAAAATATTTTAATTTGCTCAAATTCTTTCATCAAACAAACTTAAATGGGAAATACCTAGTCTATAACGTAATTTAAAACTTAGTCTAATGATTTTATCCTCGAAATAGTTAGTTTCAGTGTAAATCAATGAAAGTGCAAACTTGGGCCAGAACTACTATAGCTTCAGAAACCATTGAAACTTCATGAAACTCTGAAACATATTTGTATTGATCAAATGGATCACTTTTTTCTTAAACTTCATGCCATGCCTCTTATGGTTCTTGTTGATTCTTTTGATATTAAAGAAGGTTGGTAATTTTGAATTTCTTTATATTTTCTGTGTTTTTCTTATTGAACACATTAACCAGCTTCAGTGTTTGTAGTGCATCTTTGTTATCATTTCATTTATTGACATTGATGGTATCATGGCAATGCTTGAACTGTAATCTTCCACTATATGCAGCCACTTGGAATGAGTCCTGTCACATAACTGACTTTGGCTTAGTTGAAGCCTTTTTCTTGCTTTACTCTCCTTGCCCCAGAATGAAGAATCTGCATGGTGTATATAAGGCAAAGGATCTATTGTGACAATTTTAAGAGTGAATATTCTACCTTACAGTGGCCTACATTACATTATTACAATACTACGTTAAGTAGATATGCATATTTTTATTAACGTTCTTTGTTGTTACAATGCTAGATTTAATTGATGTTCAGATCATCAGTTGGATGTTATGCTTGAGCAGTACTAAACCAATTTTTTGTTTGACATGCATTGTTATCAACTTATCATATTCATTCTTAGACTGTAAATGGCTGGCTCAATTCTTCTTCTTTCCTTTTTTTTATCTTGAATAGAAATAGAAATGTTAACATGCTACAGTTTGCCAATCTTAAGAAGTTTTGACTATTGAGGTATCATTGAAGTACTGTGATGTATAAACAGCAACATCGAAGTCTGGTCTTGTGGATGATGGAAGATCTAGCACTGATGGCTTGGGTTTTAGAGGAGAGGCATTGCTTTCACTTTCTAATATTTCTATAGTTGAAGTTAGAACGAAGGCCCGAGGGAAGCCAAATGCATATTGCAAGATTATAAAGGCATTGGTTTTCTTTGGTTTTTGGATTAAGTAATGTTTGACTTAATTGCTTGAGGCTAATCTTTTTAGAAAATATCCAGGGATCAAAGTGCTTATTTCTTGGCATTGATGATCAGAGGGAAGGTGTGGGTACCACTGGTAATCTACTTATATCTTTTTGTTTTTTTTTTTCTCTTGCCCTTTGAGAATAGCATTATCATCCTGCTAGATGTCATGAGGCAAACTGGTGAGGTTCTGGCCTGTCTACTTGACTTAAACTCATATCAAACTTTAGATACTGTAATGCTTGCTCCTTGAGAATCTTTTAATTGCTTAAGTTTTCTACTTTTTATTTTCTGTCTTTCTTTAATTGAAAATCTGATACCATTTCAAATACTTAATATGCTTACTTCTTGAGAATCCTTGATTTGTTTAAGAACATTTCTTGTACTCTATTGTAATTTTTCCTTTTGTTTCAGTCTTTCAGAGTTTGAAGCTTAGTTTCCATCTTGTCGCATAAATTGTTCTTTGATTCAATTCTTCAAGTACTTAAATATGACTTAATGATTATATTTTCAGTCTTCAGAAAACAAATAATTCAGCATAATCACTGTATTGCTGGCATTTTCTCCTTTACGACTTGGTTTATCATTGTCTAAATCATGGAAATAGTCTCTCTACGGTCTTTAGAAAACAAATATTCAACATAATCACTGTATGTCTGGCATTTGCTCTTTTATGATTTGGTTGACATGGTCTAAACTAAATCATGGAAATAATCTCTCTACAGTCTTAGAAAACAAATAGTTCAACATAATCACTCTGTGGCTGGCATTTGTTCCTTTACGACTTGGTTGACATGGTCTAAATCATGGAAATAGTCTTGCTACTTATAGGGGTAAGGTTGTGTACATTGATCCTTGACAGTGGTATGCCCTTTAGAATGGTTATTTGATTTTAGAAATTTATTCAAAATTTTCTTCATTGGCAACCTTTGTCTTTTCATGTTTTTTTTTTTTGATCTGATGCAAGTTTGTTTTTTCGCATTTGAATTTTGTTTGTATTCTATTAAGACACCTTGGTGGTGGTTTGTTTGTTTTCCACTTTGGCTAAGTTGACAGCTTTTGTACTTCAGATTGCAAGGTTGTTACTCCTGGCATATTACCTCAGAAGTTTTCTGTTATCTCTGAAGTAATTCGATTTCATTTTGGAGATATTCCAAGAAAATATTTGCTCGCTTTGGTTTTCTGTCTTTCTTGTAGATATTAATGGACCACCAATTGTTTTATACTTTAAGTCTTGAATAAAATTTTCCAATCTGCTTACTTGTGAATGTCTAATATGCTGTTTCAGTTTCTTTTGCTTCTCACATGACACTGAATGATGTTCTCATGGTTCTGAACTACTAACATACTATTTTCACAACTGCCTGAACACCAGAAGAAATTCTAGTGATGATCAGTTAGTGAAGGTGATTTCCTCGTGTGTGGCTTGTTCTGCATTGCTAGATGCTATGTTCATAATGATAGGACATTTGGATATGTTAAACTTGGGTGCACCAAGGCCCCATCAATCAGTTGGAAGTAATGATCCAATTCAGCCAACCCAGTGAATTTTTTCTAGACCCCTCTTTAAGTACATACATATAAAGAATCACAAGGTTTCATGCTCATTTGTGCATTGTGAAGTGATGGAAAAATGAACTTGGTGCATGAGTGGTGCACAATCCACAAATTTAATTCAGTGCAACCAAAGTTCTGATTGTTTTCAGTTTTCACAATTTCTTTATCTATAGTTATTAGTAAGAGCAACTTCCGGAGTTTTCTATTCTACTTTGTCCAAAAGTTGCAATTTTCTGGTGTCAGTTTAACTATTCTAAGCCTTGTGATTATGTTAACTTGTTAAGTGTTCAATAAAGGAAGAGATTGTTTCATTTGAGGTTCTGTGTTGGATATGACACCACCTGAAAATTAGATGAAAGGAACATCACTTAAAGTGGTTCTAAAAAGATCTCCAGAGAATGGCTGTCAGTTTCAACTAAGATCTGCTACAGAGGGGAGGGAATGACCTAGGAAGATGGAGAACTTGTGTCAAAATCGTCTATTTCAGCTCAAAACTCATCGTCTAGTAAGTGATCAGTTCAAATGTTACAAGTTCACTTCTTCCTATCTTGCATTTGGTTCTATAAAGGTTTGCAAAACCGTACCATACCTCTCGATACTAGCGGTATATACCAGTCCGCTAGTAGATCGGCACGCAGACCGCCCGCTATCGGGTGGTATCAGCCTTTTGGCCTCGTATCGGGCGATACAGGGTTGTATCAGGCGGTAATGGTCGAAATTTCGACTGTTATCGACTTGTATTGGTTGATATCGGGCAGTAACGAGTTCAATAAAGCATGTGATCCTTTATTGCAGATTAGATCGCCGATTCTTTGCCCCCTCCATGATCGTCGATTAGCTCGATGCCGAACCCGTGGAAGAAGTTCCGAGCGAGCGGTGGCGGCAGCAGGGGCGGTGGAGTGTCTTGGCTCCTTGCTGAACTCTGGCCTCCCAAGCAAGGTGGCTCGCTCGTCGTCCAGACCGGCTTCCCGACCTCCCTTGTCAACCTCGTCATCAAGAACTGTGGCCGCTTGAAAAAGCCCTCGCGGAAGAAGAAGCTGCCTTCCTCTGACCTCGACTCCTCTGCTTCTAGTCTCGTTGCAACCCTCGTCGTAACGACACCATCGGATGATGGAACTCGACTCGGTGCTGCCTTTGTAAACCGCCCGTTCCGGTGACCGAGGATGGCTGTTCGTCGTCGCTCATTTTTACCGAGATGAATAGTAAGAGGTTAAAGATAGGGTTGGGGTTTCTTTTGGTAATGATGTCGGTTTTGGGTCATGGGATCAATTTCTATTTTTAGATATTTTTGAAGGGTTTTATGCTTTTTTTAGGCGTATCACTTGGTATGCCTTGGTGTACCACTTGGTACGTTGTACCATACTACATCGAACAAAGCTCGATACACCGGTATGGTATGAGATTAAAAACTTTTCTATTAATGTGACATTAAGCTAATATATAGCAACTTCATATTCATGTTCCTTAGTTTGGCTATGACTGAACATGCGAAAAATGTTCAACCAGGTAACTGAACCTTTCACTTATAAGGATTCACAAGAGACCATCAAGAAATCTTTGATAATGTCAGTTTAACAAATTAGATAGTTAAGGTTGATTGTCATATCTACAGTGTTTAAAATTATATATAACCCTGTAGATGCAATAAGTTATTTTATTTATTAGATTAAACTAACTTGTAAAATACTTTACTTTCTTGGATAATCTTTGGAGATCGGTTCTAGAGCAGAAGAATTCATTGAAGTTCTAAAGTTCATATTGTGCAGTACAGTTTCAGGTTGGAAAGGGTTGAGAACTGACCTGAACTTATAACCACCCTTGTTTGGTCCCGAAAGGCTAGGGGTAGCTCCTTAGTTGCTTTCTTTATATTTCCTTTTTAATCAAGCAGATATAAGTAATTAATTTGTAAAAGCTGCTTTACTGTTTATATGAATTAATTTTTCATATATGAGTTATATGCCGCATGGTGCATTATGACTTAGCATGAAACAGAGTACTTATATATATTTGTTATCCGGACAATGATTTAACGGAATTAAGGTTCCTATCTTGCAGTTATTGTTCGAGATTTATTTTACAATCAACCTGTCAGGAGGAGATACATGCAGTCTAGGTTTTTCCCTTTATTTACACTCTTTGTTGCTTAAATTAAGTGCTTCTCATTTTGCAAGTTCATGGTGTTTACACTAACATAATATATTTTTTTTGATTTGTTTATAAAGCTCCAAAAAAGTGCTTTATTGTGTGAAGAAAGTTGTTTTGCGAGCTGCTTTAGTTCACTCACAAGTTTCATTCAAACTAGTTGATATTGATAGGTGAGTTCTTTGAGCTCTTTACATCATTTAGACTCTTCTAACTAGTTATTGACAACATTCTACCTTTGAAAGCAGCGAGGAGGAGCTGATCTGCACAACACCGTCTTCATCTCCTTTGCCTTTTGTTTCTAATATGTTTAGTAATGAGGTTTCTGATTCTCTTCACGAAATAGTTTTCTCTGATGACATGCTGATGCTTTCTGGATACATTTCTGGACCGGGTGATGTTTGCCCTACAAAGGTGCATATTTAGTGCAAGAAAACACAAAACTGTAAACATGCAACTTATTTGTATGTGTGCCTAACAAAACAATTCTCTATTATGCAGGCTCTCCAATATCTCTGTATCCTTTTTTAACTTTGGTTCTGTTAATCTCTTCATGCCTTGGTGTTGTCGCCTTAATTCCCTTCAGATGTTAACTTGAGGTTTATCAGCAAGGGTCCAATTCATAATTTGCTCAATAATCTGGCATCAAGTGTTCTGTGTTCTTTGGCTCTCCATGCAGTTGACCCCGAGATCCAAGGTGGAAAGAGACACAAAATTCAAGCTAATCCAGCATTTATACTTAACCTACACTGCCCTACTTCTCTTTATGACCTGCATTTCGAACCTTCTAAGACAATTATTGAATTCAAGGTGTTAGCTCTTTGTATAGTTATGCACTTATGCTTTTATTTTCTTGTGGTTTGAGCACATACATGTTCAAATTTATCGTGTAGTATATTTAAAAATTTCTTAGATCCTTGTCCATCTCTAGATTCTATGATCAAAATTTACATTGTATCTAATGGATCTTTGGCTTTATTGGTTTTTGGCTTTACTCTAGCTGTTTGTTACATGATCAACTCTTCATGTATCGAATTTTATCCAAGCAACTATAATATACTAAAACCATTAGCAGAATTATCATCTTATGGTTGGCATAAAGTAGGCATCATTGTCTTTTGTATCGAGGTTTAAAACACCTTTGGTATTCATAGTGATTGGAATTTTTCAGTCCGAGGTTGAATCATATATGGACCAACCCTTATTGGAATTCACCTTTGCTGACTCTTGCCCCACAATGTCTCCAACTTTGCCCCTGCAATTTGAGTCAGGCTTGCTCACCTTGGTTCCTGTATAATGGCATTGTCCAGTTTAGGTGCGTGCCTGTCCCTCGAGGTTATTTTCAATCATGTTACCATTCGCGTCAAATCATGAATCATCACTCATTTGAATGAGGGAACTAAGGTGTTATTCCTCTCTTGCTTATGCTAGTGTTGCCTTGATCTCCATCCAAGGAATGCGCCATGAAGTTGGTGCTCTTGTGCTAAGTTTCGGTTCAAGTCAACTCCATGTGGCTCAGGCTCTTTACTGAGTCCAATCCAAGTTGCTTCTCTTGATTTGTGTCGAGATCATGGTGGCCTTGGCATTCAACTGTTGCATGGGTCAATTCTCCGTTGAGTTTGATGTGCATATGCATTAGTTCAATATGTCCCTTCATATTTGTTGATTCGTGCCTTTGTCTTTGGCATTTCCTTTGGTATTTTCTTCGTCTTGACCTTGCTATGCATCCCTATGCATTGTTCCATGTGAGATCCATGTGATGATCTGTCATCACTTTCTCGATTTGAGCCCTCTTTGAGCTTGTTGAGCTGGCCTTTGTTTTTGGCCTCCGTTTCGTTTGCCCCTTCACTTGGCTCACGTAGTGCATCTCCGATGCAATATTCCACGTGAGGTCCTTTTAATGACTTTAATGCTGGTCGGATGCAACCTTTTGAGTTGGTTGAGCTTTTACCATTGCATCCCATGTTCTTTGGTGAATAATGGTGCAGTTAAGAGTTCTTGCATCTTAAGGTCTTCCCCTCATCATCTGTTGTCTGATGCCTTGGAAGTATTCATAAAAAATTAGGGACTTTCCCTCTAGAAACTTATCTCATTAGAGCAACTTTCCTCTGGTATCCTCCAATCTAGAAATTAAAAGAACGCTTCTCCAAATATACCCCATCTTCTCTGCATTCTTCAGTTCAAATTTGTTGGTCATTCTGCCACTGAGCACACTTGCTCGTTCATGTGCCCTCTGCTTTGCCACTAAAGCTTTAAGAAGAGTGCTGAATTTTCAGTCTTTAAGTTCATATCTGAAGGCTGAGGACTTAACCCATAGGGTTTTAAGAAGATTTCATGTTGTATGGTTTAAAGACTGCAATGTCACATAGGAGTACTGTACCGATCCCTGATTAGTCTGATACATACTGACCGGTACCAGTGTATCAACACTCATATACTGGTATGTACTGAATGCTCAAAGAGAAAGAAGGAGAAGAGGCAGGAACATATGTCAATGGAGGAAGAGGAGGAGGAAGGAAGAAGGGAGAGGAAGAGGAAGTTGAGGGTGTGGTGGAGGTAGAGGAGGAAGGAAGAAGAGGAGGCAGTGGAGGAAGAGGAAGAGGAAGGAAGAGGAGGAGATGGTGGAGGAAGAGAATGGAAGAAGAGGAGATGGTGGAGGAAGAGGAAGGAAGAAGAGGAAGGAAGAAGAAGAGGAGGAGAAGAGGAAGAAGCATATTTGAGGTTGTGAGAGGGAAGTGAGGTCAGTTGGATGCAGTGAGAAGAGGGGAGGTAGGCAGCGGTAGAAGGTAGTGAGAGGCAGTGAGAAGAGGGACTTAGGTGGTGCCAGCAGTGGATGACGGCAAGAAGAGGGGAGATTTTGCAGCGACCGACGACAGCGAGGGTCCATGGAATCTTTTCTTTTTTCTTAATTAGACCAGACTGGACTGGCCAAAATGTCGGCAGTTAAATTTTTTTTAATTTTTTTATTAGACCGGACTGGATTGCCTGAAATGCGTAGGTTGGTTGTACTGGCCAGTATAAAAATTTTTAGGCTATAGAGATGAAATCTTGTTTTAATGTTGAATAGTTCAATTGGACAAGGTGTCTCACCCTGCAACCTTGGCACACCTGGCAGAAAGGTTTGCACATATATGGAGCAAACAACTTGCTATGTTTTGTACTTTTTTAAGTACTGTCTGTGACTATAAGAAGGTTTATTTTGTTTTATCAACCAAGACAGAATATTGCATTAAAGCACTTAATTTCTTTTTTCATTTGAGATTCATGGGGAAGAATGCCTGTAATTGTATGTCTTCACTTTTTCCATGTTGAAGTTATCCACTAATGGTGCAAGGTGATATTTCAGGTTGTCTTTGAGAATGTAGTATAATAAAAAAACTTCAAATAGGAAAACAAATTTTTATTATCTTTTCTTTATCATCACATCGGGAAAAATAATAAAAGTCAAATTCTTCTTCTTGGATAACCTGAGAATGTCAGTTCATCCTTCAGAAAGGTTTTAACGTGGAACATAAATCTCTCAACTCTCTTATGACCATTTTTTTGGGCTAAAGAAATATTTAACTTTGTATGAGCTGCTTAATTGTAGACATTGCTAATTCTGTTTATCTAGGATTTCTTTTCAATATTTTGCTCGTTTTAGACTACTGTATCATGTACTTTGTGCCTTATTTATGGAGCACACATTTAGGTCTTGCTCTTTCTTTTTAGGACTGGGATACCGTCTTAACTTTCTTTGAACGAGCTGTCAGGCAATCTTGGCAGCAACATCTGGCACCATCGTTGCAAGGTCAAACTCTCAGTCATAATAGTTCATAAGGTTGAAGAAGATAGTATGCTTGTTACTTCTTTTTCAGCCTAAAGCTGTATTATGTTGTGTTTATCTGTAGGAAGTTCCCAGAAAATTGGTGCACTTAGGAAAAGTGAAGCACAGAAGGAAGGTATTGGTGTTACATCATAATAAGTTTTTGTTCTTTGAAGGATCTTGATGATGTGATTTCAACAGTAAACCTTTATTTCAACATCAACTATATAAACAGTAGAAATTTATATAGCTGATGTTGGAGTATATTTCTTTAACTAGGTTCTTTATGAATTACTTTTCACAGAAACTTCCACAAGAGATCTTGTAAAGAGCTCCAATATTACAAAGAGAAGCAGCAATAATCAGTTACACCGGAACTCTCTTCATATACCGATGACCACTCCGCTAGATTTGGCATCAGAGGATACTTATGCTGCTCAAGATCAAGGAAGGTCAAAGAGAGATTTGCATGGATTTTTTATGAATCTTGAACCATGCCAAACTGACACTGATTATTTTGGGGAATATAATTTTCTCCGTTGTTCTGCAAATGATACAGTGCATTTGCTTGGGTCCAGTCCTGATAACATGAGTTGTTTAGACATTGATCATTATGATAATGCTGACGATTATTATTTTGGGGAATATAATTCTCTCCGTTGTTCTGCAAATGATGCAGGGCATTTGCTTGAGTCCAGTCCTGATCACATGAGTTGTTTAGACATTGATCATTATGAGAATGCTGGTGATTATTTTCTGCCGCAAAATCATGTTATTCTGGATCCTGTACCTCAATTTGGCAAAAAGCACAATATTTTAGGCTCAAAATGGAAAAACAAGTGTCCGGAAAGAGTCAGAAATTTGAGTAGGGAAGCAGTTAAGACTACCAATGCCCTTGATTTTCATGGTGTCATGATAAATGACCACGAAGTTGAATTTTCATCACCTTTCCTGAAAAAGCTCAGCAAATCAGGTGCTAGCAGCTGTTCTCTAATAAAAAATGATAACTGTGACTCAGCATACTACTCAAGATGCAGTGGTTATGATGTTAGGATTGGTCAGTCAGGAAGCGACTTTTTTCTTCATGATAATATTGATATCATGGATGCTGATTACAGTACTGAGAATTTAGACACTAGGGATACATATACTCAAGAATCATTTGATGCCTCGATGCATTCAATTGGTGTAATTAGAAAATGCCGGACAACTAAGCATTTAGATGTATCATCAATTGATTTGGTTGATCCTTGTTCTCTTGATCAAGGTTGTTCAAGCAAAGACAAAAGGCTTGATAGTTGCCTACAAGATTGGGAAGCTAGCTCCAGATGTGGATCTCCTTACCCATGTGCATGGCACGCTAGATCTCTTAGAACTATTTTTGATCCTGCAAATAGGAGTCTCTCAGAAGAAAAATTGTTGTCTGTAGAAGGTGATGGAACTTGGCCTCTTGGAATAACAAAAGTTAAGGATGAATATCTTAGCCCTACTCAACACTGGTCCACTTGGGAACCTCCCAGCATGATATATCCAGCGAACAACTTGGATGATAATTGCTCTTTACATCCCATAAGTAATACAGACATTAGTGACCCTTCAGATGAGGTGGCCTTTGAAAATGTTTGCGCATCTAGTAAGATTAATGATCAAATAAGCTTGTTTCCTTCAGACATTTTGGATATCAGTGTTACTGAGAAAATTTTCAACCCCAAATTGCTCACTATAGAAAAGGATAATGTGGTGGTTGGAAGCCTATGGAACGAGAAGGAATTTCAAAGTCAACAATTGCCTTTAATCTACAAGGAAAGGTCAAGAAGTCAGTCAGCTCCTCCATTTTACAAAGGAAAGTCCAAATTCTCTGTGTTGTGTGGTTGTCTGACTTCTGTAGCTGCAAAGAATTCTAGTTCTGCAGTCTCCAAAGACTTATCAGGTCTGTTGGCTGTTTTACATATTGTCCTGTGAGTTGTGACTCCTGTCTATAATTTGGTCTTTTGATACTGCTTGCATTCGTGTATTATAGAGATTCTGTTCTTGTTCAGTCTTCTCTAATATCCTTTTTCTATGTCTTGCAGAGGCTGTGTGCTTATTGGATAACATGCTACAACCTAATGCATCTCAGCCATGTTCGCAGCCTGTCCCTTCTGAGGATTTCCAGCCATATATGATGTAGCTTCCTTGTTGCCTGTTTCATTGTTTGGCACTTAGTGGTTGTTATTGATTTTAAACAATTTTGTTCTTTTAACTAGAGAACCGAGTAATGAAAAACCAAGTGCCTTTGACAAAAGACACTATGGCCAAGCTGATGCAATTGATGATGTTCCAGAATATTCAGCATCTGGAGTTGCCAAGTGGCGCTTTGGTATTCCGCAGACTAAAGTTGAGAATCTCTACTATGTCAATTCTCAGTTTGTGAGGAATGATTATTACACTACATATCTGTGAGGAATGACCTTTCTTTTGCTTATTTTCATAGGATGAAGACATTTTACACAAGCCTGTGGAACAGACCAATGATATACTCGATATATCTTCTGGGCTTTTACATATCTCTGGTGACTCATTAGTGCCTGAATTAATCAATAAGGACTGCCTTCACAATGCCAGGGTTCTCTATCAGGTGGACAAGAAATTTATTCCAGTGATGGCAAATGGAAGACTGATGATCATTGATCAGGTATTCATTTCACACCTTCTCTTAATCTATGGTGAAAGAACTTGTTATTTTCTTGTGCACATTCTGTTAACAATTTCCATGATGATAGTTGTCTTGATTATTTAAAATGTTAAGAGTCTGCTGACGTACCATTGTTGGCAGATTTAAGGTTGAGAATATTCCTAATTACATGATGCTATTGATCTGTAATTTAAAATTTTATTCTAATTCAAAACACAAAAGTGTTGCTTTTAAAAAAGCATCTTTGTTAAAGCATCCAATTGCTGTATGTTTTTTCTGAAGTCTGAACATCACTTGTTGGTGTGCTTTTATCATCTTTTTTTCTCACTAGTCACTTCCTCTATGCTCATTCTCTTGCTGGCTTAATTGTTGTATGCATTTTGATTGTGTTGCTGTTGAATGCTAAAGCTTTTCATGTGAACTTACTCTAACCTGCAACAATAGACATAACATGGATGCTTTTGCTGGTCTAAGGTATGACTGCATATTGAGTAGTATGTCAGGTACTACTGGGATGGGTTATCTGATACTCTGATATGTCATAGGCCCAGTTTAAAGTTTAAACCAAGGTCCACTGTTTTAATGTTTTAATATTTTGTTTTGATTGATTTGAGGAATTCCAGCACCATGCTGACGGATATATAGACGTCCAAGCCAGGTTTGGTGCAAGTACCAATGCTAAGCTTTTAAACTTTGGGATGGGCACACTTTAGTTTAGTGACAAGGATATTTAGCTCTAATCTAGATTTTATTTGAAAGCATATTTGCATCAATCTTCTTTGTTGAGCCATTCAGCAGCATAAAGCTGTTTGATTTTTTTCGTTTTTCTTGTATTTTTGTGCTTGTCTACAATATGCTATTATAAAGATTCTCATAGATCAGCAGGAGTACATGGGTTGGGCAAATGTTGAACTAAATGTGACAAACACCTGAACTTGCTTGAAAAATAAGGGATCAGTATTTGTGGTTCATGTCACATGATCGAAAATTCAATTTTATAGAACAACTTGGATAGTTGGATACAATGGACATTAAGCCACATGATCGAAAATTCTTAAGTGCTTGATCCATCTAGTCTTTTAGTTAATCTAATTTATGTTTTGTGTGAAATCCTAATTCTTGCTTGAAACATCTTGTTTTATTAGAGTGGGATGAAAGATGGATGGTGCCCTGCCTAGCCCCTATTTAGGTCTGTAATAGGTGCAGGCTCATAGTGGGCCAATCATTGTGGATTTGTCTCAGGCCCGTCTCTAACAGGAGTGGCTTGCTTCAGGACCATACTGGTCATTTAGGACGAAGGACTGAACTTATCCTTTATTAAAGGACTGATTCAGTCCTTTATTTTTGATCTATCGGTATTCTTTGAGGGTGAGAAAAATCACACAGGGCTTCATCTAGGGTTTTCACAACATGAGAGAGGAAAAAGAGAAAGGAGGAGATGGTTGTCTTGGTAGACATGTGCTCAGAGATCGGAAGATGTGAACAGATGACTAGAAAATTGCTTGAGTTTCTGTAAAAGTTTGCCATTTGTATTCTCTCTCTTTGTTTCGTCAGCACCAATGAGGTGCTCAGGGACTTTTTTGTGTTGTTATGTAGTTTTTGCGAATCTTTTGTTGCCACATGTACCTTTTGTATGTGAACTTGGGAACAGTCAAAGTTCTTCTACTTTGTTCCAAGGTTCGCAATTTGTGTATTACTGTACCAGATAAGGTTCGGACTGGTATGGTATCCCAAGTGTCGATACACTGGTATGTACTGAGTTTCAAAACAAGACTGTAAAAATACCAAAAAAACAACAAAAAGAACTGCCCGTTACAGGACATATACCATCTGTATCAGGTGGTATAAGCCTTGTACCAGATGATATGCCCTATATTAGTTATACTGAGTGGTACAAGCACTGTACCGGATGTTATGGGCCTTGTACCAGGTGTACCACCCAGTTCACCTTGGTCTACATACCGGTAAGTTGTCGGACTGGTAAATACCGTCTGCACCATACTGTACCAGGTGGCATTGCAACCTTTGCTTTGTTCCATTCTTCAGTTGGTTCTTTTGTTCAGGTTAATAAAGGAAAACCATACAGTTTGGCTTGCAAAACTATGTCTGTGATATGCCAGCAGGACAAGGAATGCATTGTTTTGATAATCAACTAACATCCTGAGTTTAATTAGCACTTGAATCCTTGGAGGCAGTAATCTGGGTGTTATAATCTTCCTCACTTAGGGTCGATGCTGACTTGTTAATAAGCTATAAAATCCTAGTAGTTGGCATGAGATACACAACACTATGGCAATGGCTTCATGCTGTAATATGCCACTTGTAAAGCAATCAGATGGTCCATTTTTAGCAGACCTATTGATCTACATATTTGCATTTCCTACATGTACTCTGATATAAGACTACCATGACTTATCCCAATGCCCCTACTACCCCAGTAAGTTGGATAGATCATGCCTTAATCTACGTCATCCAAATGCCTTAAACATACCTAGTCTCATATATATCAAAGCAATATATTACTTTCTGAACTACCACAAACTGGCCTATCACAGACTTTATGCATGTGTGTGTTTGAACTCCACTGATTCAGATGGTTTGTATCAGCAGCTTGCTGACATCAGAGAACTGTTATCCAATTTGGAATTTATAGGCTTGTGCAGGATGGATTACAGGTGGTCTGTCAGAAAATTTGTTGATTTAATCATCACATATGAAATATCGTGCAACTTGAATGAAGCATCTAATATAATATAGGAGCTGCCAAAATGCATGGGGCAAGCATCTAATGTGATTTAGGACCTGTTGAACCTGATTTTCTATGTAGTGATTACCGAGTCTTATGTGCCAGATTCATGTCAATGAATTTAAATGTCAAGACTCCAGAGGCTCTTTATTTGGTGTGAAGTCATATGTTGGTTAATTTTGCATGCATTTACCTAATTATTATACCATATTTTTCAGCATGCAGCAGATGAACGAATTCGTGTGGAAGAACTGCGCCGGCAGGTACATATTAAATACCATATTAGGATAAAGCTCTAAATATTTAAAGAAAAAGGTCAAAAAGAAGGTACATGCTGTGATTCGTGATCTTGTATTGATGGATGAATCACAATCACAGGTTGTGTCTGGTGAAGGCAGAAGAGTTACTTATCTGGAATCAGAGCAGGAGTTGGTAAGTCAGCATTTTTTTTAGTCTTGTTGATACTCCTTTTGCTTTATTTTGTGAGGCTCTCTCTTATTAAATTCTCTGGTAAACCAATTACTTTCTTTGTCTGTTAATGACAGGTTCTTCCTGAAATGGGATTTCAGCTGTTACAAAAGTATTCGGAGAAGATACAGAATTGGGGCTGGATCTTCAACATTCATAGTGCATCCCAAAATTTATTTAACAAGTAGGAATCCATTATCTACAGTTATTTCCTTGTGTTAGTGCATAAAATGAAAATAGAAAATGTTTTCTTCTGGAACTTGAAGGGATGGATCTTTGCTTGACGGAGAATAAAAATTTACATTCCTGAATAAGCTAAAATTCAAACGCTCTTATTTTATATGATCATTTAACTTTTATAAACTTCATAGGATTAGTTCATTCTCAAATCTCTTTTGCTTGTTCTCATGAAATCTTGATAATGTTTTCGCCTACGAAGCATTGTCACAAATGTAGGATACACATATTACATGGCATATAGATATGTCTATATTGTTAAATATTGATGTTACAAGATTTTTTGAAATATGTAATACCTTGTGTGACAATCTTTGACATTTAGTTAAAGTATGTAGTTACTGCCATAAAAATAATTTTCGGTGCATATCACTAACTTATTCATCAAAAATGTATCTGATCATAAAAAATCAAGTTATTTAAACATCATAATGTCCAAAAGTTCAAAGAAAATTGCAGGAACATATGATAAGAGATGTAGGTTAGAACAACATTTTTTATAATGCTAAACAAAAAACAATATCAAACAAGATGTTTACAATTATGGGTTCATTGTAAAATGAGCAAATAAAAGAAAAACAAATTTTAGAAAAAGTTCCTCAGAATATGGACCAATATTTAT